>NW_011337730.1:50357-95254 GCF_000735185.1 Notothenia coriiceps
GTCTCTCATAGTTGAGGTATACCTAGGATGAAAATTACAGGCCTCTCATCTTTTTAAGTGTGAGAACTTGCACAATTGGTGGCTGACTAANGGTTGTGGACAGGTGTCTTTTATACTGATAACGAGTTCAAACAGGTGCCATTAATACAGTTAACAAGTGGAGGACAGAGGAGGCTCTTAAAGAAGAAGTTACAGGTCTGTGAGAGCCAGAAATCTTATTTGTTTGTAGGTGACCAAATACTTATTTTCCACCATAATTAGCAAATCAATTCTTTAAAAATCATTTTGACCCCACGGGGTGAGATCTTGCGTGGAGCCCCAGATCGAGGGAGACTATCAGTGGTCTTGTATGTCTTCCATTTTCTAATAATTGCTCCCACAGTTGATTTCTTCACACCAAGCTGCTTACCTATTGCAGATTCAGTCTTCCCAGCCTGGTGCAGGTCTACAATTTTTTTTCTGGTGTCCTTTGACAGGTCTTTGGTCTTGGCCATAGTGGAGTTTGGAGTGTGACTGTTTGAGGTTGTGGACAGGTGTCTTTTATACTGATAACGAGTTCAAACAGGTGCCATTAATACAGTTAACAAGTGGAGGACAGAGGAGGCTCTTAAAGAAGAAGTTACAGGTCTGTGAGAGCCAGAAATCTTATTTGTTTGTAGGTGACCAAATACTTATTTTCCACCATAATTAGCAAATCAATTCTTTAAAAATCAGACAATGTGATTTTCTGGATTTTTTTCTCTCGTTTTGTCTCTCATAGTTGAGGTATACCTAGGATGAAAATTACAGGCCTCTCTCATCTTTTTAAGTGGGAGAACTTGCACAATTGGTAGCTGACTAAATACTTTTTTGCCCCACTGTATATGGAAGAGCATTAGGGCCTCATTGCAAAAAGGAACTACTAAGAGTTTATTTGAAATCTTTGCACTAATATTAACAAATACTGTTAAGGCTTAAAAGGTTGGCCATAGTGCCTTTGAACCCACCTGTCATGGAGAAAACTGTTCTGAAAAGCTGAACTCTGACTATATTTACTAGAACTAGAGTTTGGTTTATAATTAGATATACCTGCAAATGTAGCATCCAATTAATTACCTGAACCTAAATAACTCAATTGTTTACATTGGGCTGTTTGATTCAACAGGTCTGAAATAAACCAATGAAGCACAGGACACGTTCGATCAGCCTTTACTTTCAACAGGTCCAATGATAAAGCTATTAAATAAGTGTTACTCCTAAGTATAGCTATTGGATAAGCCAGGTCTACGTGGAGCTAGTTTTATACTCTGTTGGCCTTGTTAGCCATTGAGATTGTTTAGTCATTCAAGTTGTGCAGGATATTAATGACCATTTGCTATTATTCTGTATAAGGCAGTGTTTTGATTTTTACTTTCATTAAACTAAATAATGAAAGTGGAATGCACAAGTTGAATAATGTTACAGAAACATGCACATGTCTGCATACTGTATATGATGCATAACTGTACATTTGTCTTTCTGTCAATATTTGCATGCTGGATAGATTTTGACATGTGATAGTGGCTGCGTGTTAACTCCAGCATAAACACCCTTTTGTTGCACTTTTGTATTGCAATAGGCCCTCAAACAAAAACACATCCACTAAAATGTGAAAAGGTGAGGGAGCAGCAAATAGGCAGGTATAACTAAAGTAAACATGACCTGGCTTTGGTCCTCAAACTAACACTGTTGTTGAACCTGTGTGCATCTATTAATTGGTGGGTTTAAACACGTAGATGTAGTTTATTGTCACTAGAGGTAAATGAAATGAAAGACAGAGGATGGAGTTTGGTGGCGTTGTTGGCCTTTGTCATTGTCAGACAGTCAGCTTCTTGTTGTTGTTGTCACTGTCATTCTATGTACGGTAGTTCAGGAGGTTGGTATTCCGGGGGATAAACTATCTGTTCCTCCTCTTCAAAACAAACACATAATTTGTTTAAAACCTGTTAACACAGTTGTTAAAGAAGTTTCATGTTTTAATTCAGTGTTTTCCTAAGTGAACAGGGACACATGACGGATGGGCTACAGGCTAACCGCTAACATTTTCAAATCTGTTTCTTTGACTTAATCCTTCTGAATTGAGACGTTCATGAGGTTTTTTAAAGGGATATAAATTATCCCCAGTCTCCTCCTTGCCAAATCAAATTGATAAAACCTGGTAAAAACTCTGAATAAAGCCATTTTAGGTTCAAACTATTTGATTTCCTATGCAAGCCACCGCAAAGGTTAGCTTAGCTTGTTTCTCTAATACATTTTAATCCAGATGTCCTTCTAGATGTTCCTTTATCCGATAAATGTAAATTTAAAAAGACCAAGTAAGTTCACAACCTAACAACATATAAAATATAGGTCTAGTTTTTTTCCGACATTTTGAAGAGGGAATTTTACTTATTTTACCTTTTAAATTAAGAAGCTAATATACAACAAACTGCTTTGTGTGCACAATTCACACTTTCATGCAGAATCCCACACCCCAAAAAATAAGTGTTTCTCACGATCCAATTGGGATTAGGCAAGAACTGTGGGCTGACTCAAGTTTCTCAATGGAAAATTCTTATTGTGAAAGGATCTCTAATCTTTGAGCTGATTGTCATTATTGCAGCACACTGAGCACAGGAGCCAAATGTGTTTCGACACAGATATCCGCACTGCTTTTTGGACATTTTGTGCATCAAAGTTTTACATTTCTTCTCACTTAGAATTTGTATTTCTGAATTAAATAATGAAATAAGATAGGGATTGGAGTAAATACGATTTCATTGATACCAAGGCTATTATAAATTCTGATTATCATCTCAATTGTTATTTAGTAATTCCTGATCCTTTTCTGTGTGGAATAGAAGTAACTAGTCAAGTTTTTAGTATCAACTTCACTATTTTATTACAGTATCTGTCAACATTTGAACATGTTAAAATAAATAATAAAGGATTATTTTATATATACAATAAACGGAATAGGAGGCATCAAAATTACGATTAAGAACCACATTGGTACCGTTTCCTGATTACTATCATTAAATATATTGGTTATTTTTATGATTTGTGGACTTGAGGATACAATTAAATGCATTCTGAATGTGTCAACGTTTGGTGTCATAAAGCTCTTAAATATTAGGGATGAGAAAAATAAACATACTTATGGTCAGTCAAATTTATGAAATATCCCGGGAAATCCCTTACTTACTAATCATTTGATTTTATCTACAAATCTTGTGAAATAGAGTATCTATACATGTAGGAGTGAAACTTGAGATCTCATAATATTCACTCACCATGAGTATTTTTATGTATCATTATTAAAATGTTTATGTTTATGCTAGCTTCCCTGGCAATAATAGCCGCTTATGAAATTTGGAAAAAAGCAGGAGAGAACATGGAAGGACTTTGGGAGGGCAGGCAGACACAAACACACACTGTGTGTTTGTGTCTGCCTCCCCTCCCAAAGTCAACATGTCAGCCAGCATTATGAACAGCTTTTGTAACACAGTCATCACCTTGTAGTTGAAATTACATCAAACTCTCTTTCCCAAAGTTATAGTAACAAAGATACACTGTATGCATTTTATTACTTCCTCTGCACTCACTTCTGCAGGATGGAGCGCACATGCATTTGGTTTCTGTACTGTGAGTAAAATATAGTTTAGCTGCCAAAGAAGCATGATCATGTCTGCATGCAATGTCTGCAAACATTTTCAAAACCATATTGAACTGGTGTCCATTGCACACAAGCACCCCAGCTATGAGTCCATGTGGCAGTGTAGTGGCTGCAGCCTAGTGGTTGCCGCAGACCCGCCCAGCATCTGGCAAACACTCATCCCTGCAGCAGTTGTTCCAGGCACTCCCCGATTCACAGTAACTCTTGCAAACAAGGGCTGTTTTCGACTCATAGTGTGAAGCCACTTTAAGGCCTATTTATATCATATCATTAGCACTTCATTGTGTTGATTTGGCTATAAGTGCAACATGTGTTGCTAAGGATAACACAGAACCCTTGGTTGTTATCTGAGAATGAGGAAATAAGAAATAGACCAATTACAGAGCATCAGCCTCTTTTTTTGCTGCATTGATACATCAGATCCAGTTTCCTATTGGGCGACTGGACCTTGGCACAGGCCTTCACATGTTTGGATCACTGGCTGTTCGTCGTGTGTGCAGCAGTAAAATCCAGTGCCCTTATATTACAGCAAGTTATATTCCATCAACAGCCTCAAGTGACTCATTATACCCCTCATATACCCAACAAAGAGTGAGTCACTTTTTGAATCCTTTCCATCCCTTGTTTGAGTGTTTTCAGTAGCTCACACAGGCCTGCAGGTCCGCGCTGCTCACTGAAATCTCTTTGTTGTATTTGCCTGTTTGTTCTGGAGCAAGGAAAGATGTGTTTGTGTTAATAAGGTTTTCCTGGCAACGGCATGTTGTATTAGTGTGGTGTCGGCCTATGGGTTGGCTAACATACTGCTCATGGATACAAAGGTAACATATCATTGGAACCTTCCAGATTAGCTGTTTTACCTTTTTCGGACACAGACTTGCAAAGTTTCTCTAAATATTTCTAAACTAAAGCCCAAAGACAATGGAAGGGATGTTACCCATTTTGCTTTTTACAGGAGAAAACATGTCAAGCATGTTAACACTAGTGGTCAAAATTAGGGCTGCTCAATTAATCGTATTTTAATCGCGATTACGATTATGGCTTGCAACGATTACGAAAACACCGTAATCGAAATAAAACGATTATTTTTTTATTATTACTTTTATTTTTTTAAATAACTTTTTTTTTCAGGTTTTTCAGTTGAATTATACTTAAAGTTCAGGATAATCAACTGTTAAAAACATACTGTTCAAAAAAAATGTCTCCAATAAATGAATGTTTTCAAAGTCAATGAATAATCGCATTCAATAATCGCAATTACAATTATTGAACTAAATAATCGAGATTATGATTTTTGCCATAATCGAGCAGCCCTAGTCAAAATACAGTTTCCAAAAGTCCTCCAAAGTTGAGAAAAACAACCTATTTCTTTTAACAAAGCGTTTTTAAAGTTGTATTTTTTTTTGCAGTAGGCACAAACAAGCAATGAGGTGAAATTAGTTTTTGGCGATACACTTGAAAACTGAGGTTTAAAGGTTATTTTTTCCCCAGTAATATACAATACATAATAAAGAGATGATTGTACCTGTTTAACTTCTTAACAATGACAGCTTATTATACGTAATTATAAAAATACCATCATTTATTTATCTTCGTTATTTATTTTAGTGGCATGTTTGGTATTGTAACATCCCTGAAGCACCCTTAACAATGGAATATATTGCTTTAATGTTGTGTTAGGTCATTGGGCAACGTCACATTAAATATATAATAATAAAAATGAAAATCATCATTCTCACATTGACACATATATGGTTCTCTTAAGAACAGCCACCCAACTCAGATTTGTTGAACATAACTTTATTCTTTTCTCATGATTTAATTGTTTCAATCTGGACATACATACGAGATCAGTTGTTCTATTCAAAAACAATTTGTACCCCCAGAAATTGTTGACAGATGCCATGGTTAACACTTAACTTCCTTGTTAAAATCTAATAAACTGTGCGCTGTGGAGCTTTTGTCCGTTGCAAAAAAGAGAAGGTTCAAACAAGTCGGAGCTGGTTCGTGCCTGCGCGTCGACGAGAGGCTGGGAAGATTTCACCCACCTGATTCTGTTACAGGTTAGGGTTAGGGTTATATTGGGTCTTTTAGGTAAGGATTCATACCGTAGGTTGCAATTATCCTCTCACAATGAGCTTTCACTTCTTTCAAGGTGACACCCGACCTTCAGACATGTGCTTGCAGTGATTCAACTCTTTTCCAATGCAGCCTAAAGGTTATGTTTGGGTCAAAGGTTACAGAGTGCTCTCGTTCCCTACACAAAGCTGTTAAGACCTGTCTTAAAACCTAGACCTTACTGTTTCATGTGTTTGTTTTTATTGCATTTATGTTCTCTTTTATTTGACTTTGAAATGTGGTGGTTGCTTAGCAGTGCAGGTTCATAGACAAACCTTTTGGAGAACAAATCCTGGGCATGTTATCTTTCATAAACTGTAGCACCAGGATCCTTCACACCTATGTGAATCCAAAGTTGACTATTTGTACAAAGGTGTTGAGCAAAGCACATTATACCACAATTTTTCCTTACAGTATCTGAAATCTAAGATATGTTTTTATTTTTTAAGGTGGACTTTTAGGGGCTTATACATAGCTCGAACTGATTTGCTCTATAAGTAGGATTACAACAGCTGTGAAGAGACCATGTGAAAAACTCAAGCACTGTGATTGGTCAGCTACTCTAGAGCTGCTTATTTGTTCTCCTTCAAGGTTCCTTTGATGCCAGGAAACCTTTATCACAAAGACTTTAAGCAAGTCATTAAGTTAATTTCTCGACCCATTTAGGTTTATTTTTTTATTTTTAATGTTTTTATTTATTTATTTATTTATTTTTGTCCACGACCACAACGTCATCTGCGATCGATTAACTTGTGGACAATGATCCCTCCCTCTACTCCTCCTTTACCCAGTCCCGGACTGGCCATCGGGAGGACCGGGGGCATTCCCGATGGCCTGGCCTGTTAAGTGGCCTGCCTCACACAGGGTGACTGTCATACAGATCATAAATCAAAGCCCTTGATTGGTCTCTGTGTCATTCAAACTCGGGATAACCTCAGCTCAGGTGAGGTAAAGGACTCTCTGAGTGTTTAGATAGTTAACTTAGTCTAAGTTCTTAGTGGGTCTCAAACGGTTTAGTCACCATTTATGTAAACACATATTTCCATTTGAGAGGGTAGTGATTAGTCAAATAGGCCTAAATAAATAAATAAAAAGTTAGCTAGGTGAAAAAAGGTAAGATACACTTTTAAAACTTGTTGAGAGCTAAAACTAGTCTTTGCTGTCGCCTCACAGAGGAGAAGGGGGGAGAGGAGGGAGACAGGCGAGAGGCTGGTTCAGCGAGCCACAGAACACTCACTACTATGAACCAAAATAAATAAATAAACAACTTCAGTGTTGTTTTCATATTGGAAATGGGACGTTATTGGTTATGGCCAATGATGTTTATATTATTGAAATGTATACAGTTCTGTTTCCAATATAGGTGTTCCCATAGATATAGTCTCTTTATTTGCCCCTCAAAGTGCACAAGATTGAGGCATTCATAACTTTTTTTTAATCTTACCGGGGGGCATGCCCCCGAAAGCCCTAGAGGATTTGAGTCCACACCCCACTAAAAATAAAATGGATAGGTTCTTAAATACATTTACCATTTTTTAAATAGTAACCCCATGTTCCATATGTTTTATGTGTGGGAGTAAGCATTTAACACCCCTATAGGGGTACCACTACGGGCCCTGGCCTGTACCTGTTCGCTCTGCCATCGCCGTGAAGGGTCTGCTACAAGCGACCAAACAGAAAGGTTAATGTTGTTGGCACGTCCCAAAGGCATATCCGCCGGCTACCACCACCCCCCCAAGGTGATAGTAGCATAAAAAACAGATTTTTGGGAAAATCAATGGTAAGACTGAATACAGACGCAGCCTGATATCTGTCAATGACATACTATTAAAATCGAGTTCACAATGCTGGAGGCAGGCACGGCTGGCCTGGCATCCTCATTGCTTCAGAGCTTTAATCAACACTAAGAGGCTGTCTTTCATCTAAACTTGTGTGCAGCTTGATCAGAGTTATGCGGGGTTAAAATATATCCATATGACCCATAATTTGATTCAAGCAACATGTTTTTCTGGCGTGTTGCTTCCCCTGGAGGATGTTGAGAAAGCATTTAAGGAAATTCCTAAGAAATGTAGTGAGACAGTATGAAACAATATTCGATTCATAAAGGGGTGCTTTGTCTTGTTGGGTTTTTCCGCCTTTCCTGTACTGTGTTTGTTTGGAGTTTCTCTTCCCACACTGCCTGAAATGGGCCCGATTGGACTCATTTGTTTGCTTTCTGTAAAGCATCAGTGACATCACCTAAATTTACATTTGTTTTGTTTACTTTTTTTATTCAACCCAGACCAAAAGCATGTGACATAAATCTAATTTTACAATGCGACCTGGCCAAGAAGGCCAGCAAACGTTACAGCAATTATTACACAATAACAGCAGACATATAAAATAGCAGCAGAACAACAACTAATAAAAAAAAAGATGAAAAGGCAGTCACTACATTGTGCACATAGGACAGTAAGAAAGTGGCACTAAACTTATTACTGCAAGAGCAGCTGGTGGTAAGGACCTCAGACAACTTCAATTTAAAACAGGCTATAGGGATAAGTGCCATCAGTGACATACATGTACACACATTGTACGTGATGGGCTAACGAGACGGGACATCTCTAAGCGGTTGACCAATTACAACAGAGCTGGCCAGCTAACCAATCAGAGCAGACTGGGCTCTGGTTTCAGACCGAGGGTGAAAAGAGGTGCTGCAGAACAGGTAGTATGAGACAAATAAAGAGCTTTTTAAACATTAAAGCATGGAGACATGTCACAGTAGAGGAACACAACACAAACATCAACCTGAAGATGAGCATAATGTCCTCTTTAAATAATATTAAAACACTTCTACACTATGTAATTACACTGAATGTCATTCAGTAGTAATATTAGTGGGTTGCGGTTTTAGCTCAGTTTGTCTGTTTATCAGCTAGAATATGGAAAAGCTACTGGCAGAATACTTTGATGATAGTGTGAAGCAACTGAAAGTACATGTTTGGCGCTGATCTGAAACACAGGCCAGAAAAACAAGTTGTGTTTCGCTCTCGTTAACTTTGCAGTTTGGATTCAAGTGGGGTGAGGGAGTCAGAAGTGTTGTTCAATCACTCTGAACAATAACTTGCAAAAATTCTTCACGCACACAAACACATCATGCATAAAAAAACCCTCATCCTCTGTGTCATTTAATTCTTGTTTCACTGAAGGTCTTTGTATCTGTCGATAACAAAAATGTCATTTAAAAAAAAGAACAATGATGAGATCAAAGTGAACCCATGAACAAGATGGTGATATAACTGTTCATATCTCTATTAGATTATGTCAATATCATCATGAGGTTTCAATAGCTCCAGCAAAGTACACATTCAGCCTGTTTTAACAAGAGTAAAGTTACTGAGGGTCACACCAGGGGAGGCGTGGCTCAGTCATCCCGCAGCTTAGCCTGCACACGAATGTAAACACTTTACAATCAGAAGGCACAAGCCCTAGATCTACCGCTCTAATTAATCATTTAACTGCTATTGGTAATTGCTATTATTAACTGTTTTCCGTATTTTTTTTCTCAGTCGGTAAACCAGTCAGACCTCTCGTCTTGCCACATTTGAACAAAGACAAAGGCTTCAGAACAGTCATTCATGTCAACTGTATTTGTATCTGAAAAACTGATCTAGCTCTGCCCCCTTGTGGGGAAACACTGCACTGCAGAGACTCGTCCTGGTTATTGTGGCTGTGGAAAAAAGGGAGCTACTGCCGCAGGTGGCAACATTATGGTGTCTTATTTCAGGACACACGCCGCGGGAGCATCATAAGCTGCTCCACACACACACTCAGACAAAAATCTACAACCCCAGTCGACGGTCAATAAAATAAAGAATCTAAATAAAGAAACGGTAATAGACATGATACATGGTTTAAAGCAAATCATTCTTAAATAGATAGGGACATATTGTATTTACAGATAACTCATTCCAATCTGAATTTAAAAGCTTTTTTTTACTTCTTCGGATACAATAAGGATTGTTAAGGTTCATTGATATACAAATAACAGGGTTTTAGTGGGTCCTTAAAAGTCTTATTCTACTGTCATGAAACTAAGGTCTAAAACTTAAGTCTTAAGATGTATTCTCTACTTTTGTGTTAACTGCAAGTAATCAAGGAAGTCTTCGGTTATTTCACATTTCTTTATTTACATTAATTTCTATTAAATATTAGTTTGTATTTGCTTAAACATTAAATAATGCATGTGCTTGTACTCTATACTCTAATAAGACTTATTTAATACGAACACGTATACAACTTTATTATGTGGTCTAAAAAGTTCTTTACCCCTAAATAAATTGACCTCTTATATCTATAAGTAGCCACTTAAGTGTGTCCAAGTGTGTGGTATACACTGGTTTTATATTGCAGGGGTGGATATCAGTTTTACAAGCATTCTGGTTGAAATGTAAATGTGAAACAATGTCTGGATCGGTTCAGAATATACTGCTTTAATGTTATCTTGTCAAACAATATTCTGCAGTACACTCAAGCCTTGGATTATTGTCCTCACCTAAGTAATATTTGGATATGTTGTTCTTATTGGACAATTTCACACCTGGAGGCAGCCATGTTTGTGAACCCAGGATCGTGTCAAATGACAGTACTATCCCGTAGACACAATACAGGACAGCAGCTGTGGCTCCTCTCCTGTTGAAATGAGGTGGAACGCTGTCTGTCATTCTCCTATCTTGCTGCTCTCTAGCTCCAGACTGGGTGTGATTGTTCTGTAAATACTTGAGCTGCAGAAAAGCCACTCCTCCCTGAAATAGATGCATCTCTTCATGCCTCGCACGTGTCCTACAATCCTCCGCTGCACTCTAATTACTTAGAGTTGATGTTTTTCCGCTGAGGAGTGAATGTTGCCTTTCAAGTGTCATATTGTCTGTCTCCAACCCTGTTTTCCAACCCAGTGCTAAGTGGAAAGTGTCACCGCAGTTAAAAACACTAAGAGGTGCCAGTGAAGCTGACAGGGGACGTCCCATAATCATATGTTACTTGTTGGACTAGACATTATGTTACATTTAATTTTAAAAAGTACCGGTACTACTAACCATTATTTTAATTTCCATCATCTTTTTATTCTTTAATTATAATATTTAGTTGTCATCAGCTTTTCTTTTTTTTGTAACATACTGTGTATTATATTAGTCCCTGTGTATTTTTTTTAATAAACAATTGATTTCATCTTTTTATATATTCTATTATCCCTACTTTCAATACCTCTTTATTTTCAGTACATTTTATTGAGTTAATTATAGAATATTACATATCTTATATTATCTTTGCTATTAACATCTCTTTATTTTTTATTATCAATAGATTTTATTTTGTTATTTATAGAAGATAAGTTATTATATATTATCCCTCAGTTAACATGTATTTATTTCATCCTATTATTAATATATGTAATCTTCTGATATATTCTATTATCCCTACGTTATTTATTTTTATTTTCAGAAGATTTTATTTTGTTAATTATAGACAAATTATAATGATTGTCCCAACATTTTTTTTATTTGTATAATGCAGGGTTCGGCAACCCCTGGCACGCGTATAAGGAATAAATGTGCAAAATATTTAAATTGTATTTTCGGATCCTGAACGACACCGCCGCCAGAGCGCGTCTCCCCGTTACCTGCAGAAGGAAGCCATGCACGCAACGCAGCCCCGCTCTCTTTAACTCCAGGTGACTTTCTGCCGCTTTCCTCTCATGGTGTAGTGCTGGTCGTTTCACCACGGAGGAAAGCACTTCACTAATTGCAGTACCCAAAATGAGCTGTACAAATGCCGCAGTTTTTGCGTGGCTGTGTATTTAGTTGAAAGCCCAGTGGCGATCTGCTCATCTCTCATCGAAATAATATGCTACAAAGGGGCGGACTGGCCATCTGTGTGTTGAACTTTCCTGTCGGCTCCCAGACCATAGTCGAGGAGGGCAGAAGCAACAAGCTTCAGGTTCAATAACCCACTTTAGCTTAAATGACTGGAGAGAGGCGAGCCCTTCTTGGGAGGCCGTTGCATTTATTTAGCTGTTCTTCTGTTTCACAAAATACATCACAGACGGACCTCTGTTTTTCTGCTTCCTCGTTTCACTTCCAGAAACATACACACTTTCCCTCACTGTCGCTCTACCATCCACAAACACACATGCACAAGCCACACCCCTCTCTCGCTCTCTCTTAAAAGGGACAGCGATCTCATCTCACTCTGCATGACCCTAATATCATAACATGTGTGCTCCGGAGAATCACAGAACGGACGATCGTCCTTATTATTATGCCGTTTAAACCAATTATTCAAATGTGTTTGTTAAATTGGGCATCATGTAAGTTGCGCTGACAGGTCCACACACTGCTAACTGCTATGCCACTTTTGCTGTAACAATGTAAATGTCCCCGCTGTGGGACTAATGAAGGATTTCTGATCTGATTCTGACTATTAGATATCTCGTTGTATTCCTACTTTCAATATTGTTCTATTTTGTTTTTAACAGTATATTTCTTTTGTTACTTATAGAATATTATATTTTATATTATTCCTACCATAAACATCTCTTTATGTAATTATCAGTCATTAACAATGTTGTGTTTGTCTATCACTTGTTTTTTTTCAATTGTATCTAGCATATTGAAGTCACATTGAAATTGTAACAATAACAGTTTGTCCTTGAGAAATCAGTTACCATACAAAATGTCAGGACAGGGACTTTGATGAAGTGACTGTAAAAACAAAGCACTCTTCATGAGAGCAGAAACAAAGACCAATGGCATAACATCCCCCCCCCTCTCTGTTTCCTGCCTCTCTCCACCAGGAGCTTCGACCAGATGAGTGTTTGCACAGAGTCGGACTGGGACCCCGAGTCCTCCTCCATGATCAGCTTTGACATGAACCAGCCACACCACCCTTCCTCACCCTCCAAATTCTCCAAGGTTGGTTTTATTCACACATTTATAATCAGTGTTGGAGTAAAAAAACGAAACTGTTTTGGATCAGTTTGTGTGTGTGTGTGTGTGTGTGTGTGTGTGCATATTTAAAAAAGTGCTGTGTCTGCAGTCTTATAATAGTTGTCACAGCAGCTGTGAAATGCTTAAAAACAATCTTGAGAAAAGCATTGATTTCATGACTTCAATCTCATATTTCTATTTTTCTTTTTTCTTCTTGCAATAATCTAACAGATATAATAGTTCACTTTTGTAAGGCAAATAAATAAGGAATGTAAAATTAGAAATAAATAGTAATGTTTAGTATGTTTTCACTTTATTATACTTAATAGTACTCAAGTACTTTTAGAGAACATTTTGAGGTACTTGTTGTTTATGTTTTTTATTTTTGCTTTTGCTACTTAAACTTCTGCTCCACTAAATCTCAAATGGAAATATTGTACTCTTTACTACATTATGTTAACAGCATTTCTTTCAGTTACTAGTTAAATGCATAATATTCTTTATGCAAAACATGTGATGATCATTTAAAGAGGCCCTCTTTAAACGCCCTATGCTTTTAGGGTTTTCCCTTTATTTGCTCCTGTAGTGTGTTATATAGGTTTTTTGTGCATGTAAATGACCTGTAAAGGCTAAAATCCCAAAGTTCCCCCTGACTGAAAGGCCTCCATTGGACTCCTTTGTTTACTTACCTGACACAGGGGCTGTTTCTCAATCGCAAGTAAAACTGCTGCAGAGTAACTATGTCAAGTATACTATGTCATTGAGTGGCGCTAACGGACTGTTTAAATGCATGTTAAATGCCCAGCATTCTGCACCACTCTATGACATAGTATACTTGAAATAGTTGCTCTGAAGCATGTGTACTCGCGATTGAGAAACGGTCAGGGTGTTTCTCAATCTCAAGTACGCTTGCTTGGTAGCACACGTCTTGCTTCAGAAGCGAGGCAAGAATACTTCCTGGCATTCGGAAAACGAAGAGTGGAACAGGCGAGCAAGTGTGCAGGTGTGCGTCATATGAGAGGCCCCGCCTTACATTTTCCGCCACAGATTTGGGGAAATTGGTCCGTGCGCAAAGCATTGTGGGGATTTTAAGACCGGAGTCTACACATGTGCAGCCTGGACATTTCTCCAAACGAAGTACGCCGGGCTCGGTAGAATTCCAAGTATGCTGGACATTGAAACAGTACTTCGGCGGCACTCAATGACGTAGTATGCTTGAAATAGTGGCTCTGGAGCAGCTTTACTCGCGATTGAGAAACACCCATAGTGACATCACTATGTAATACTCACGCTTATTTTGGCTAACGGTCTTACACATTGAACTTGATAGGCTAAGGGGCGGGACATCTCTAAGTTGTTGACCAATCACAACAGAGCCGGACAGCTAACCAATCAGAGCAGACTGGGCTCTGGTTTCAGACAGAGGGTGAAAAGAGGAAAATGAAGAGCTTTGTGAACATTAAAGCATGTAATCGTGTCCCAGTAGAGACACTTAATACAAATATGAAGCTGGAAATAAGCACAACAGGGCCCCTTTAAAATATCATTCACTGTTTTGCAATAAAGTTTGGGTCGCATTAATTAACTACTAGAGAAATTAATTAATTCAAATGAATGCATCTGCAATAATAATTCAATAATATATAAAATAATGCGTCTTAGAGGGGCAATTTCTTCATTATTATTTTCTTCATATTTTATTTTACAGTACATTTGATATTTTAAGTACTTTTGTCTATTTATATTTAGGTTAAAGTAAGATGATGTCCTTGCAGCACAGCCATCTCAGCTAACCGCTCACTAGCTGATATCAGCTACTGTTAGCAACATACCTGAAAATACAATTTCTCCTTAAAATATGATGGAGTTTCAACAAAATCAACGTAGTCCCGTAAAGTATTAGGCACTTCTTCAACTTAACTACATTTACGTATTGCAAAAAAAAGAGATTTTGGCCAACCAGTGGGACTGAAGAAATAATTCTCATTACTTCGAGTCAACGTAGCATTAAAAGGATTTTGATGCTGGTATTTTAAGGTAAAAATAATTACATATTCCTGCATTAAGAACTTAAACTATGTCTTCTGTAGTATTACTTAGTGAAAGTATTATAGCTTTTTGTAGCTGTTTTGACTTTTCCAAGGTTTCTTGTTTAAGTGAACATACTTAGCTTCCCATTCCAGATCATTCTCCAAATTCTGACTTTCACACTGCTTCCTCTCACGTCTGCGTCCAGGGAACAAAGCTTAATGCTAAGTGACAGACAGCATGTCATATCTGATTAAGTAAACATTTAGTGACAGTGAAAGTGTGCCTCCACTTTAAGATAAGATGACAATAGTCCTTTGTGATCTTATTGTCTGTGTGCTATTATCATCAAACCCGTCAAACCTGCTCCTGGATATATTTGTGTCGGTGGGAGTCGTTAGGGAAGTGGTGAATGTTCCCAGGTTTAATATGACAGCCATCCCGCCTTGTTTACACTTTGGCATGGAGTCTGAAAGATCCAATACCCTGCTGTACTTAGGATCACACTATTGTTCCTGTGTGTGCCTTTATTATTGATTATTATCGGCTGCTGAGATCAGAGCATGAAGCAGAGCGTTGGCTGGCAGATAAGGAAGTAGAGCATAATGCACACAGATATGGTTCTATATCTCCACCTACCTGACATTTGTCATTGCTGTGAGTAAATACAAGAGGAATGCTTAGCGCAGAGCTAATAGTAGAAGCTTTGCTTAGAGGGACGGCAGGTAGCCATACAACGCTTAAACATACACTGAACACAGGATACTTTACGTACGCTGTTTTTAGTGTTTATACTGCTTCGGCGCGTGGATTTGTGAATGAGTTCAAGCGACTCGGAGGTACTGTATCATTCTTCACTTTTTATTAAAGCAAAACTAAAATCCTTGATCCGAGAGAGGCTATTCAGTTTTTGTGTTTTATTCTAGAAAAGAGCTGGAAAACTTGGCCACAGGCCACAGGCTGTCTTTACGTTCTGTTTGCTCAGGGAATTACTGTTTGACAACACTGGAGAAGAGGACAAAACCAGTTTTTATCATAAAACCTCCCAAAAACACAGCAGATACCACATGTCTACTTGATTTACACCGCTTTTAGAAAGAGGAAGGGTGGGGTTTTCTCCACACCCTTTCAATATCACTGGATTGTAAATTCCTTTTTTTTCCCTGTTTGCCATGTGAGACATCTTTCACAATATCTTTGTTATACTCTAGTCATGATGCTAATGACCATGCCCTGGAGTCACTTTGTTCAGCGCTGGGACTTTTAACCGTTGACACGCACAACTCCCTGCAGCCAGTACTGCTTGTGTGTTCATCAGAGAGGACTATTCTATTTTCTATGGAATCTGCTACAGAAGTGGGATACTGGCTTTTGTATTTAATGGATCATAATCTTAAGTATTAACTTTCTTTGAGAACTCGAAAATAATTCCACACTTTAGCCTCCAGAAAGTCAAAATGGTATGTAACTGTTGCTTTTTCACACTGTGGTTCATTCTTGTCCTGACGTGTGCTCTTTATGCAGGAACTGTAGTTTGCCAGGTTGCGCAAGTTGTGTTTCACGCCGGCAGAGCATTTTTCACTTTGTATTCGGTCTTCTTTACTGTGACAGAAATCCTGTTAAAAAGCGCCAAAGCAGCCTAAAAATATGAATTAAAACTTCTACACAAGTCACTGCTGCTAGCTCACTCTGCTCCCATATTTTACATTAAATAATCATGTTGTTCTGATTGATTATGAGGCGTAAGACGTTGGTCGTAAGCCTGTGTGGTTTAATTTCAATCTCGTACTGTTTATGTACAGCTAGCTTTGATAACTGAAGTGAACCTTGAACGGAGCATCAAATAAGTTTTACATCTGTCTAGTGAGTCATTAGCAAACAAACTCCAGCCAGGCTGCGGGTGTGTGCCCAGGCTGAGTTCCGCGGTGTCTCGCTGTCTCGCTGACGGCCACTGGGCTCACGGAGAGGGGGGGGGGCAGGAGCTCCAACAAGCCGTTTAGGACAGAGAGTGAATACACATAATATACAGAGATGCTGTATGAGAAACCAATGTGAGTTTGAAAAATTGCACAATATAAATCTATTTTAGTATCCCATGACATGGGACCTTTAAACTTTAACCTGAAAAGACAATATGTTTGACAAATTGAAGGTGAACTTTTATGAAAACACAAATGCTAATAAAAGAATAACAAATAGTCAAACATTTGTCTAGTTTTGTTAAAAGAAGAATTGGTCATTTTAACATACAATACAACATATTTTCTTAAGACATAATAATTGTACTACATAAGATCAGGCCCAGTGTTTTTCATAATGAAGCCACCATTTCTTTAACCAAAATTAAATTCCAAAGCTTATAACTGGAAGTAAATATGTATATTTTCAGAACAACACTGATGTTGGCGTTATATCAAGTAAAACTAATTGTAAGTTCCTATGATTCAAATTATGTAGTCATCTTTTCCTACAATTTCTTAAGCAAAAACAAAATGAGACATGGTTCTGCCACACAGATGCATGCAATTGTTATGTAATTAAAAATATATTAGTTATATTATACTAGATATTTATCCGTCTGTGTGATCAAAAAGTGCATCTGTATTTTTCCATGCATATTCTTTTCAGAAACTGAATGCAGTAGTTTTATACTCTTATACTCTATATTGTGCTTTAAATTAGACTTTTAACATTAATTAAGTTACAGTTTTTAAGGTGTGGTAATCTATGAAGTAAATACTGCAGTTCCTCAAGGAAAATATTTGGCAAATGATGTCTATTTTGTCAAGCTGTGGTATCCGTTGAAGAGCATATCTTTTTAGTTTTCGTTCCCTATTTTATTTTCTTCATTTCTATCAATAGCAATGCTAGAAATGAAAGATTTTGCCAGCTGCTCTCTCCAACTCATTGTTTATCTTTATGTCTGTCCTCCTTCAGGGTTCGGAGGAGAAGAGGGGAATGATGGATCGCCTCTCCCACTTCTTCAACAAGAGAAAGAGGAGCACTAGGCATCGCTCAGACGCCTCCAGCGATGGAACCACCCCAACATCCCCCCTGTCTCCATGTTCACCCCTGCCCCCAGAGGAAGATGGGCTGAAGACGCCAACTCCATCTCGAAAAGACATTGAGGGAGCAGAGTATGGCGACACACTCAGCCACAGTTCGAGTCCCAGCGGCACCAGCATCATCTCTCTGTTGACAGGGGATGCAGACCTCCCGTTTGCAGACAGTAACAGCAGTGGCAGTGGCAGTGTGAGGGAGGTTCATATGTGCAGGGTCAGCACAGCCAGCAGGGAGAGGAAGTCTGGGAATGTGACTCCAACCACTCTGGATCTCGCTACCACAACTCAACCAAGTGCTGAGTCAGACTTAGGCTTAGCAGAGTCGGTGGTGGAGGAAGTAAGCAGGAGGCTGAGCAGTTTGGATGGAAATACTGTGAAAAATACAGAGAATAAGAGCTCCACATTTAAAATCTCCCTTTACAATGTAGCTGAGAACCCAAAGTCACCAAACTTAACCTCTATAAGCTTGGGAACAAATAAAACATCAGTGAAAATTGGAGAGAAGGGGCACAGCACCGCCTTGAGAGGGTTAACTTTAGGCTCTCGTTCGTCTACCTCGCGCCCCGCCACGACCCAAAAGGAGGGCGGAGACTCTCCGTTCTTAGCGAGGGAAGACAAGAGGAGGGGTCAGGTATTCTCTTGGGACACTAAAGCCTCAGATTGGAGCCCATCACCTGAAAAAGAGAAAGTGCCTGAAGGGGGTTCTCCTGTCTTCTACAAAGCATTATGGGTGGAAACACACCTGGGACCAGAGGAGGACGTGGGGAGGGAGGGGGAGAAAGAGAAGGATATAATGAAACAAGAGGAGGAAGGCTTCAGAGCTGATTCTCCTCCCGTGCTGGCTATACCTGTCACAGTCATTCCTGAGGACGACTCTCTCCCCCAGAGCGTGGCAGACTGCCCCTCCAGCCCCTCTGAGACTCTGCCGTCCGGTGGAAGCCTGCCAGAATCAGACCTCTCCTTGGCACCGACTACAGGGGAGTTTCAAACAACAGTACCACAGCCGGAGGAGCCTGGCACTGGCACAGGCTCAAAGCAAAGTTCACTTCAGGACAAACGAAGGGTGAGAGAACACCGCGTTTCGCGCAAGTCTGTGAATCTGCCTTCCAAGCACAAAGTGTTTGCCCACAAGGTGCGTGTCAGCCCCGAGACAAGTTTGGATGGGGACGAAGCAGCGGAAGAGGAGCTCAGCAGAGATTCAACTACAAAGACTTCAGACGCAACACAAGTGAAACTGTGAGTTTGTTATAATTTTTCTGCGGTTACTGTTTAATAGTCCCTTTGATCCTGGGGCAAGGCTTGGGAGCTTTAGAGAGCTAAGCATGCGTGCAACCTGAGATCTGAGTTCCCAAGCTCTATTGTACCAGAGGAAAACAATACAAACCTGCACTGAAATATTCATGTACAGTACATCCAATCATAGAAAAACTCTGCTATAGATTACCTTACAAATGTAATGCATGTGTTGCTTTCTTAGATATACGTGTCAGGCTTATGCTTCATTTAAATGAAGGTCACCTTTGCTGTGTTTACCTATGATGTGTGTTTTCACTGTAAGTTAGTCATTAGGAAACTGGACGAGCAACTGGCGACGACAGCGTGAACACTTTTGTTTGACTTTAGGGTTACATGGTTACACTGAGGCACATATATAGAAAAGGCATTGCATACGTAAGGATACGGCTCTAAAAAGAAAAGGGATGAATAGTGGTGTGACAACACCCTGTACATTTGTGAGTTACCGAGCACTGCAGGCTACAAATGGTCCTGCCTGACACATACCTGAAGACTGATTTATTGTCTTACAACATAGCTTACGTTTTTATGAACATAAGGGGTTACTTCAAAAAATTAACCTGTAAATAAATGTAATAAGTAACTAAATCTAAGTATCACAATATGAAAGTAATTTAACCTGATAACTTTCTGTAATTTTTGGTTGACCTCAATATCAAATGCAATGCGAATAAATACAAGAAGAAATAAATGTCAATAGGATGTTTTTTACTTAAGTATTTTATGTAAGACAACCAAAAAAAGTTACTTTAGAAAATAAGAAACTCAGATATTAAGTATCAAATAAGGTGTCCGTGTACTGCATTTAAAAAAAAAAAAATGAAAGTGGCATAATAATGTACCAGTAATTCAATTACATATTTTTTTAATGTAGCTGTGAGGGAATACAGTTAACATTATTATTTTTGCCAGAGTGACACTAATGCAACTACCCCTTAAGTTATTTTACTTGCATGCAGATTGTTTAACTTTTCCCAGCAGAGTAAAAGGAATGTACTTTTCATTGTACCTTTTGAATGACTCATTCAGTGAGTGGTTGTTAATGTTACTCTAAAATATCTATGCTTGTGTCTCTCTCACTCTCTTTCCTTTCAGACTGCCAAGCCTCCAGGACAACAACAATGTGGAACTTAAGGATGCAAACCTTGAGCCATTTCCAATAACAGACGTCACAACACACTCTGAAACAAACACTCCTGAACCCTTAGTTATAGAAAAAACAGAGTCTGAGGCCTCAGATTTTGATGATATCTCTGCAAACTCAGACATGTTCAGAGAAAAGTCACAAGCACCTGGGTCTGGGTTAAAAGGCCAAGGAACTGCTCAGGCTCAGCCCTCTAAACGAGGGGTTAAAGCAGCAGCAGAAAGTCGGCATACCACAGCAAGTGGAGCAAAGGCCCCGTCATCAACAGCTGGCAGCAAGGACAAACTTGTGACAACAAAGGCTAAAGCCTGCACAGAGAGCACAGAAGTGGGAACTTCCAGTGATATTCCAGCACAGAGGGAACCTAGCAATGATAAAACAGCTTCTATGTTACCAACATTAAAAGACCAAATCACCAGTGGTCCCTTAAGTCCAACTGCTACAAAGTCTAAAATCCCCAAAAGGTTAGGATCGGATGCTGATGTGAAATCACCAGTGACACCGGATAAAATGCCGGTGGCTGATGCTTCCGGGTCAGTGTTCACTGAGGCCTTGAAATCTCCGGTGAGTCCAACCAGAGCTGTCAGGAAAAAAAGTTTTGAAGAAGCCAAGGGAGGCCGAGCTCTGTCAGGGAACATTTCTCCAACAAAAACAACAAACAAGACAGGAACAAAGCTTATTAAAGAAAATCCAAATGAGGTCAGTGACTCTATAAAGCTGGTAAATGGCCTGGAGAATGACCACGAGGAGAGTATTGTTAAAGCAGGACACCAAACGGACAGGGAGAGTAATGCCTCCTCGGCATTAAAGAGCCGATTACCCATTTCATCTCCTACAAGAAAGAAGAATGTTGATACAAGTGGCACCAACTTCAAAAGAATGACACATGATCAGACCGATTCAGACATATCCAAGACAGAACAGAAGCCAAAGCAGCAAGAAGTAATTCCTGATGAGAGGCCTGGTAGTGCATCACCACCTCCACTGCCTGAAAGTCCCAAGAAAGGTAAATACAAACAAAACATGTGTATACTGTCATTATTTCAGAATCATTGGACCGTAGTTGACAGCAAAGGTGTGGACTTGTGTTACATGACTTAAACTCGAGTCAGACACCAATAAAAAAAAATATGAATTTAGAATCGACTTGAAAAAGAAAAGAAAATTGAAACTCAACTTGGAGTTAAATTACAATGGCTTGATTTGACTTAATAATTAGCAATTAATTCCCACAAAGTTGGCTTTTCATTTCCAGAATCCACCTTGTGAACTATTCATATCTTAGACTGCACTGTAACTTTTATCCATGTATTTTTTTGTTTTAATGTTTATTTTATTAACTTTTCTTTTTAATGACTGATTTTAAATGCTATTTTCTTAATGTCTTTCATTTTTTGTAAAGTACTTTGAATTGCCTTGTGTTGAAAAGTGCTATATAAATAAACCTGCCTTGCCTTGCCTTGTTTTAAACACAGCATCCAATCAAGTTGCAGGATTTAGTTGGAAATATAGAACAGATGAATTTGTACAAGTACAAAAACCAACAAACAACCAGCAGATCAATATTGGTGGAAAACTCATTATGAATGTTTTTACACTTCGCAAAGAGCTTTAAAGGTAGGGTAGGTAATTCACTTCAGAAACACTTTTGTTATATTCCATGGAATGCTCTTAACATCCCGATAGCAATGAATAAATTAAATGCTTTGACAATAAATATATACAAATATTTCAGCTGTGAAAGCCGTGGCGCTGTAAAAAGCACGTCCAATTATCTGCCTCGGCCCGCGGCAGATAATTGGATGTCCTACCTGCTTGTCAGCCTTCCATCCCTCATTGGTCATGTGCACGTTCGTGTGTGTTGGAGGAGGGGCTCTGTAAGGAAGTCTGAAGGAAGGGAAAGATTTTTTTCGGTTGTGTACTTTCAAATTCTAGCGCACTCAAACTGGTTTCTCCATTCTTACCTACCCTACCTTTAATATGACAACTATTAAGCTTTAGAGTAAATATACTTTTATTTATTTTTATTTTGTTACCTTTAGATGTGCTGCTTTTCTGTTTTTATTCTAAGCTAAGCTTATCTCCTTGCTCCAGCTTCCTATTTACCACACATCTTTTCACCTAACTTGACAAGAATGCATAAGATTGATTTGTATTCTTGTTTGTCATACAACTATTTGTTTGTGTCACAAACAGGAGGTATGCTGTCACCAAGATCATCCAATCGCCCCACTAAAAGAAGCATCAACCAAGAAGACAGTGACACACGCAGCACTAGTATCTCTCCACCTCCCACCAAGCAAGAGAAACCCTTCTCTTCAAGGCTCTCCAAACCCAGCGACTTCAAATGCCAAAAAAGTCCAGTCCCATCGCCTGTAAGCAAGCTTCCTACAAGAGGTGAGAGAAGCCCCAACAAAGTAAGATCCAGAAAACCTTCACCAACTGAGAATTCTGTGAGCACATCCACGTCCAAACAGGAGGACTCAAATCAGAACAAAGCGCCTGAGAGTGTCAAAGCAGATCAAGTGAAAGACAATTCCATTGGTGACATATTTGTATTCGATTCTCTATCAAAAGAAGGAAAAGAGCATGCAATAAAACTCACAGACAGTATAGGTGAAAACAAAACAAAAGGAAATCGGTCAAAAGATTTAGAGGAGAGCATAACCAGTCCTGCAACAGAGAATATTTCAAACATCCAACAAATACAAAACAATGATGCAATTGTTCCGGAAAAGGCTCAAATAATAGTTACACCACTAAAAGGCTCAGGGGCTGAGGTGTTGCCAAGCAGTGATGCTGCCAAGGCAAGCCCATCTCAGACGCCTATTTCTGATGTAGTTACTGGTGCAAAACTCGATTTGCAACCCACTACAGCTCACATTCAAAGTGAAAACACCAAGCAGGAACAGGAAACAGCACCAAAGATTTGTCCAGAAGAAGTGAAAGAGAAAGACAATTCAGAGGCAACGCAGCTAATAGGTAACAGAAAACCAGATTCAATCAAAGATAGCGGCCTTCCAGAGCCGAACTCTGGTGTGTTGGCGAAGGACACAATATCCGCCTATGAGGATGTAAGTGATATGTCAGCAAAACCTGTTGTGGTTGCCAGCACTCACTGTGACATAATGGCCCGTTCTGATCTGGATCATGTTTTACTAGGAAGTGTTTCCTTTAAAGAAACAAATAAGGTCCCTTCTAAGGAATATAATGGCAGAAATAGCCTTTCCGCTAAAGACCAAGATGCTGAACCCAAAGCTGTATTAGCAAGCACTTCCATTGATACTGGTGTTGACCTGGCCAGAACAGAGCAGCAAGATGAGTTATTGAAGGATCAAATTCTTAAAAATGATAGATTTCCCACATCGAGCAGAGATTTATCAAATGATTTTAAAGAGAAACGTATGGAGGAGGTTGGCAAGAAACCAGCAGAGGGTTTGGACATTCAAACAGAGGCTGTGACTGTTTGTGAATTGCAAAAGAATGTTGAAAATCCGATGGACAAAGAGCTTCTTTTGCTGCCAGGAGAATGTGAAAGAGATGAGAAAGACTCAAAACCAAATAAAAAGCTAAATGATACTGTGGTGGAAAGCTCTGACTCACAGAGCAGTTGCAAAAAGGAGCTGAAGCGCATAACTGTTGAGGATGAAGAAAGAAAAGACCTTACAAAACCACAGAAGCCAACAGATCTTTCATCTGGAAATAAATGTTCACAGCCTGACTCAGAGGACGGAATACAGACTGTAGTTACAGATGCCCTGGAAGAGAAGAAGTCTGAGCAAGCAAAAAGTGCACTCCAGGACAATACAGCCGGTTTGGTTGATACAAAGAAGCAATGTGAGATCCTCTTAAAGGAAATTGAAGAGAGTGGTGATCAGGAAAATTATCAGCACATGAACACTCAAACTTTGGAAAATGAACAGGAACCAAAAGTCATTCTTACCAAAGATAAGAAGATCGGGGATAAGGAGGCAAAACAGGGGGAAAAACAAGCTGACGTTGCTAAGAAAATAAGCACAACAACTACTAAGAGTAAAACAAAGGAAGTGTCAATGCAGAATTTACCAAATGAGAATTCTGAAGTTAGGAAACAAAAGGAACAGAAGACGTTAAAAGCTGGAAATCAAGATGGGGATAAAGCAGAGGAGAATGCTAATGGGTCAGCAAAATCCAATGTTTCAAATGCTAACCTAGAACAGCAACCTGTAACAGAAACAGTTCCAAAGAAAACAACAAAAAGCCATTTTTCACAAACAACTCAAGAACTAAAAGCAGTAAACAGTGAAACCCAGAGTGCTCAAGGTACTACAGACAAGACTGAAACTAAAGATTCACCAATCAAAAGTTTGGTGAATGAGACTCCAATTGTAAATGCTGAAGTAAGCAAACAGAAAGACCAGATGTCCACACTTGTGAGAGAGCAAGATGAAGACATTACAAGACCAGAGAAAAACCAATTCATAAAATCCAAACATCCAAAATCTAACCAGCAACAGCAACCACGGACAGACAAAACTCAAGTTCAAAGTAAACAGATTTCACAAAGTGATACAACTCAAGAACTCCGACCTATGTGCAATGAAGATTGTACAAAAACTGACCTGAAACAGGAAGCAGAAGCGGTACAATCAGAAGCTACAGAGAAGAAATCAGAAAGCCGAATTAAAGATCTAAAGGTTGTAGGCACTGAAACTCAAAGTGCATCTGGTATCAAAGGAAAGACAGAAACAAAAGATTCATCTGTCAAGAGTGTCGGAGGTAAGGTAGCAAAGACATTAGAAACTCCAAAGGTATTAGAAAGCAACAGTCAAGAACCAAAGGTTGCAACCACCAAAACTCAAAGTGTTGAGGGAGCTAAAAAAAAGACGGAAACAAAGGATTCATCAACAAAGGATCAGAAGACTGTAATTGCTAAAGATCAACATGAGGACATAACCAATCCAGATAGCAGCAAATTAAAAGAATCCAAACCTCCAAATGCTGACCTGAAACATGAGGTGGTAAAAACGGGAGCACCAGAGAAGAAATCAGAAATCCAAATGAAAGAATTAAAGATAGTAAGCAACAAACCCCAAAGTGCTGGTGGAGCTAAAGAGAATACTGAAACAACAGGGACATCAGTAGAGCGTTTGCTGAATGAGACGGTGAATTTGGAAGTTAACCATGAAGTTAGCAACCAACAGGATCAGAAGTCTGTAATTGTTGAAGATCAACATCAGAACATTACCAAAGCAGATACAAGAAAACGCCCAAAGGCTGACCTGAAAAAAAAAACACAAGAGAAGAAATCAGAAGGCCAAATTCAAGAACTAAAGGATGAATGCACTAAAACTCAGAGGGTAGAAGGAACTAAAGAAAAGACTGAAACAAAGGATTTACCAATGACAAGTTTGGTGAATGTGATTGTTATTGAGAATGCTAACTTTGAAGATAGCACAGAAAAGGAGCAGAAGCCCTCAGTTGTCAGAGATGAGCCTTTAAGGATTAATAAACCAGAGAATGTCACTGGTCAATCCACAGATTTTAAAGCAGCCAACAAGAATGATGAGAAACAAAAGAAAATTAAAGAAAGGAAAGAAGGCTTTGAAATATCAAATAAAGTGACAAAGCAGGAAAATCAGCAGAAGAAGGCATCAAAGTTAGATGCTCACCAAGAGTCAGAAAGCATTTCTGTGAAAGATGCATCTAGCAAAATAAGTGGTGCAGAACAAAAGGACAAGCCCACTGTTGTTCCAGAGGCGGGACGTCATAGCACTGATGCTCAGAAGAAAGATGAAGACACCAAAGAAAAAACTAAAACAGGCAGTGGTTTCAAACGGGAACAGCAGAATTTAGAAAAAGAGAAAACCAGAAACCTCAATGATCCAAAAAACCCTACAAGCCCATCACTCAATGGCAGTTTGTCTCTTTCTGCAGCAGCGGAAGCACCCGCAACATCTCAAAGTCCTCAGCTAAAGAAGGAATCTCCATCTAGTTGGTTAGATTTAGAGCATCCGAAGCAGAAGAAGGCGCATAAAAGAAGACTAAAGGCCTCTGCAAGTGAGGATGAATCTCTTGATCCTGATGACTATGATGAGTTAATCAGGAGCATTAAGGAGGGCAGCATTCCTTTCTCAGTGCCTCCCAAGAGGCATATTCCTAAAAGGTCCCTGTCTCCACCTCTTACTTTGTCACCTATCATTGAGGACCATTTTGAACCATTTGATCGAGAGCAATTCCAGTTCGGCTTAGGGAAAAATGGCGCAAGTTTTAAGGACCCTCCCCTATTATCTATGGTGATGAAACAGAAAGCAGCTAGTAGGGAAGGGCGGTTTCTGGAACGAGAACAGGATAATGCCAATCGCACATCTCGAGGCCAAATGAATTCACTTGATGAGGTGGAAGGCAAAGATGGAGTCAAAGAGGGGGATAATACTGAAAATGGACAAGAAGAGGGAAATAACAATGGACAAGAGGCAGGGAAGCTGACGTCACGACTTGGGAGGATGTCCATCCTCTCCAGCTTAATGAATTCCCCTCGGCCCTCCAGGAAAGCCAAAGAGGAAGTTGCCTCTGACACAAATAGCACGCTTTCCACTCCACAACGGGACCTGCTCTCGCTTGGAAAGAAAGGAGTGTTTGATTCACCTCTGCCTGCAAATAAGAAGGGTGTGAAAGGTAAAGACCAAGGCCCACTTGTGGGTGGTGGTATAGGTGCAGTTAGTGAGTCAGCAGTCAACCCCTCCTCTCCTCCTCCTCCTGCTCTCCCGTCGTTCTCAGAGTTAAAGCAGCCTGTTCATTTAGAGAAGTACCTCAAGAAGAACAAATCAGAGTCTGAGGCCTCCAGCGGCTCTACACATATGACTAAAACTGAACTAGGTCCTAAGGGTGCGACAATGGACCAGACCCCAATAGAAGTACCAAATGTCGAAGAGAGCCTGAAGGGCCCCGCAGCACTGCCTCCAACCAGCGAGAACAGCCAGCAGACTTCCCTGAATGGACTAACTAAACCTAAGCCTAAGGTAGGAGTTTAAATCCTTTAGATTATGATCTTTTATAATACAGTTCATTTTTCGTTTTATTCAACTTTGAAAGAAAAAAGGTATAGTGGCCCACAGCCTGACTGGGCTTTGAGCTGTGCCCTAACAGAAGCTTTCTCTCTTCAAGTTTGTTTCCATGGTAATATGACTCAGTCTCATATCCTGTTTTGTGGTGCTGTTGCAACAAAGTTATGAATGATTTGCAAGTAAAGACAGGACAAAGCAGGATGGCCTCACCTGGCAGGAGATATTTGCCAAGATCAGCTAAAGCTGAACTGTCACGTCACAACATATTTGCATTTATATGCAAACAAAGCAAGACTATGCAAAACATGTGTCTGTGTATTACTTACTGCACGGCATGTGTTCAATTCTCTCCCTCAATGATTCCAACACACTTGTACCTTAAGGGGTTTTATTTCTGCAGTTGCCAGGGATAGATTATAGTGCGGCTCTACTTATATGACCAAAAATAATTTACCATTTGGTTTAACAAATGTTGTGTAAGCATTATTGAATATGGTTAACAAAATGAAATACATAGCTAGAAGTAGTGGATAAATGTTACAAAGTTTGCTAAAAAAATTCAAATCAACACTTTAAGGAGTGGGGATAAATCGTTCCTATTTCCACATATAATTCAGCTCTGAAAAGCATAACAATTGAAGTTAAATCTACTTTTTTAAGTTTAAGTTCATGATGAAATGATTACATTTTCTTTCAGACACCTGCAGTAAGAGGGTTCCACAAAAGGCCTGGAAAGGTATGATTACATGTTATTTACTTATTATATTATGGTGCTTGCTGCTACATGTTCTAATGAAATGTCTATTTGAATCCAGATTGTCGTACATGAGCAAGACCAATTTGGAGGGCAGCAGTTTGAACTGTACTGTGATGTAGAGGATGCCACCACGATGAAGCTGTCCCCTGTCATCTCAGTCAGAGTCATCAGAGGATGGTAAGTGTATTTGATATATATTTTAGTCTCTGTTGGTACTTGTTTCAGATTCATCCCATTTGTTTTTTGTTTCTCTTTGCCCTTATAAACATCTATCTAACAGAGTGATCTACAGGTGTAAAATGTCTCCTTCCATAAACTGCAAGATGAATGACAATGTAACTCTCTTTTTCATTAGCTGGCTGCTCTATGAGAAACCTGGCTTCCAGGGTCGTATCATCGCCCTGGAGGAAGGTCCTACGGAGCACTTAGTGAATATGTGGGCAGAGGAAGGGACCCCGACCACACCAGATGCAATGGGTCAGCCTGTACCAACAGCACCTATGGTCATAGGCTCTATTCGACTGGCAGTTAGAGTACGTTAACCTGTCATACTGTTTCCATACTGTTATTGTAACTGTTTGTTCTGTTATGTTGTTTCCAGTCACGTATGATCCCTGTGGAATTTGTTAAAAAAAAAAAAGTCCTGAATATTGTACCTCAATAATGTATTGGTAAGTATTATATTTAATTTTATTCTTTTAGCAGACCGTTTGTGATCCAACTATATATTTTATTTTATACTGTATTTGATGTGGATTTCTTATATTTAAATGTACCAATAGAAAAGTATGGCTTCTTTATAAATGCATAGGCACTGATACAATTCAAATGCACAATATTTTATTTTTATTTTATGTTTACAGGATTATAGCATTCCCCATATTGACCTGTATCCTGAGGTCAATGGGATGGGGAGGATGACCTCTTACTATGACGAGACTGTGGAGATTGGCTCGTACAGTATGCCGCAGACCACTGGCTCCATTAAGGTTCATTCTGGAGTGTAAGTTCAACCGACTCATTTAAAGTAACAAGGAGTCTATGTAAATGTAGTTGTTGCATTTTAGAACCATATTTCAGTTTCATTATTGGTGTGGTAGTTTTAAATCAAACTCTGTCTATGAAGGTATGCACACTGCAGGCTAGAGCTTACCATTCTTTAAGCATAGTTTTAACTCTTGCTCATGATTGATGGTTATCTTACTTTCATTGTTCTACTAGATTAGAGGTGAAGTACAATATTTAGTCCTTTTACTCATGTGTAATATGACAATACAGATGTACCTGTTCAGAGCACTGCAAAGGGAGATTCCCTCAGTGAAAAGTTCTCTTCTCTTCCTTTCCCCTTTGTCATGCTGTGTCTGTGTCTCCAGCTGGTTGGTGTACACTGATCCAGGGTTTGGAGGGTTTGTGGGAGTGCTGGAGGTGGGGGAGTATCCCTGCCCAGAGGCCTGGGGCTTCCCTCAGCCCTTCATCGGCTCGCTCAGGCCCCTCCGCATGGTACATTATATAAAGTATAGAATATATGTTTCCACTATAATGTCATTTTGTAAGTTGCCTTGGTCTGACATGTATGTGTATCTTTTCATGACAGGGAGCGATAAAGGTGGAGCATCCTCATGAAAGAAAGGTGTGTTACATTTGTTTCATCTATAAATATCTGCTGTTTACAGACACCACGGAAGTGCCAACACCAAGTCTTAGATGTTCCTTTTTTTAACCATTAGTTATTAAATGTTTTTAAGAGGAAACGAATGGTTGACAAGCAGGGAAAATTACGTTCTAAACTAAACAATTAATTATAAAAATAATAGTTGAAATATTTAGTGGAACTGACTACAAAGCTTTTAATTATTTTCAATGTTAAGAAAGAAGTTACCCAATAGCAGCTTTTCATTTATTTATTTGTCTAACCCTGGAACCATTGAAAGCAACTAGATTTCGTTCTTGGTTCCAGTAAAAGTTGTCCCAAAGGAAATATTCACTAAATGTCCTACATACAGCTGAAACGCAATAGTCAAAGAAATAAAGACTCGGTCTTAACTGTTTTTTTTTGTGTGTACTTCATGTATTCTACGAAATGCAAATAATATAGATATTGGTGATCAATTTTCACCAAGTCGAATAAATCCATTAAGTTCCTTCCTTATTTGTAATCCATGAAGCAGGTTGGGGAACAGAAAGTTGTGGCTGTTTGTTTTTACTTATTTTGGCAACAAGAGGCTGACATGCACCATTACCACTTGTTATAAATAGGATTAACATGTTTTCTTGCCAAAATATATGTAATATTAAATTACTTGTAGACACACAATATATGTACATTTTATTAAGAGTGCATAGATTGGTGCACTTCAACCTCTTTTTGTCCAAACAAGTATTAAAACAATGCTTTATTTCACACAAAAAAAGCAGCATACTGAAGATCCTTGCAAAACCTTTTTTTCAATTGCCTGCTAGAGCTTCCATTGTAGGCTGGATGTCACTGTAACTTGAAGAATGATTTTCATTATACTTTAGGACAGAAATGAGACAAACCATACACTAGGGCAGTGGTTCTCAAAGTGGGGGGCGATTCGAAAATAATATGATGCAGTACAGTACTATTGCGAGAGAGAGAGAGAGAGAGAGAGCGCACATAGGTACCGGAAATCGTTGTTGTTAGCTTCTGGTGCTAGCGAGCTACGCTAACGGATATACGTTTTTTTCAACAACAAAGTGGAGGAGAGTCCTCTCCTGTCAGACTGAGAGGCTCAGTGAGCTAAAGGACTCTCTCAGTGTTATCTCAGTGGGTCTCAAATGTTTTGGTCACCATTAATGTAAACAATTATTTCCGAGGCACACGTTTATATGATCATTATAGTTATAAAGAAATAAGAGAATAAATGAAAAACAGGTATGAAATACTATATGACAGTAGAACAAGAATAAAGTTTAAAAGGGTGATTTATAAAATATCCATAAAGAAAAAGTAAATCTGTTTACAGTTCTGTTTGAAATCGGGTGTTGAGAGATGTATCCATAGATCTCTTCATTTTGCTCTCAAAGTGCACCAGATTGATGCATTTAACTTCAATATTTAAAAATAAATCTTCCCGGGGGAGCTTGCCCCCGGACCCCCCTATGTGAGGTCCACACACCACCTATAAAAATAGCACTTGACCCCTGCTTACACCTATATGCCGTGAGCTGATTATCGAGCCTTCGTTCTAACTGTCACACTGTGTATTTGCGTGGGGATTGTTGCAATAGAAAATTCCACTGTAGCGACCGGTACATTAATGGGAAACCCTAAATGTTTGAGCACCCTCTATGAAACGTCAAGCTACCCCACAGCACCCCCAAAATAAATCTCTGGCGCCGCCACTGAGCCTGACTATTTGTGTTGGGGGGCCCGACTTTTATTTTTCTCCAAAGGGGGGGCCTGAGAGAAAAAGTTTGAGAACCATTGCACTAGGGGAACAAACTCTGTAGACCGATACACATCCATGGCCTGTCTTTACAATGACCTCTCATCTTTATCTCCTTCTTTCCCCAGGCCTTAGTGTTTGAGAAGCCCAACTTTGACGGAGAGTGCATAGAGGTTGAGGGTGATGTGTACAACTTGCAAGAAGAACTGGAAGAGGAGAAAACGGGCAAAGAAGGCGAGGAAAAGAAGACCCTGTCTGCAGTGGGTTCTATAAAGATACTTGGTGGTTTGTAAGTATCTGTCTGAGTTTATTATGTTTGGACACACTTTCATTGATTCATGGCTAAATTGGCTCCAGAGCTACACGACTTTGGAACTGTTTGCACCCCGTATGGAGCCGTTTCAAAATACTTGAACGCTGTTATGAAACATATTTTGCCAATTCTGTAATGATTGACTTTAGCCTATTTATGTGCTAAGCCACACCCCTTTAAAGTTTGATATCTTCAAAGCATTAAAACATGTCAATAAGCTCATAATAGGATTCATGGTAAACGTTGATAGTAATCCGACCATTTGTCTAGGTAGATATTCTCAGTTTCTTCTTTTAAAAAAATGAGATGATTGCTGAAAGAAATTGTGAACTTTTTGTGAATTATTTCCGTTCTGTCCTTGCAGCTGGGTGGGTTATCTAGAGGCGGACTTTGAGGGGCAGCAGTACATCCTGGAGGAGGGGGAGTATCCTCACTGCAGTGACTGGGGGGGGTCTGAGGATGGGCTCCTGTCACTTCGGCCTGTGTGCACAGTAAGTGTCACCTGTAATATAATACAAACTTCCTTCTCATTGATGGGGTGTTTCTGCATTGATTCAGCTTTCACAGTGCACTGGTCATTTCATCAGTTCCCGCTCTGCCCCCTGTTGATTCTTAATGAACTGGAAACCTGAAAGACTTGAAATGAGAGAAGTAGAAAAAGTTCCCTTTCTTATCATTTCCCTGTATTGTGTTCCCTAGGATTACCTCTCCCCTCACGTTAAACTGTTCATGGACCGGCACTTTGATGCACGAGGGCTCAATGTGGACTTGCTCGGACCTGTCCCAAACATGCAGGACGTCGCCCATGGTTGCAAAACACAGTCTGCCAACGTCATGGGTGGAGTGTAAGTAAAGAAGAAAAACTCCCATAGTACGAAGTCATAAAAAAAGGAGGGAAATAGTTAGACTCCGTGCCCTCACAGTGTTTGGGCGTGTTCCTCTTACCTTCCATACGTGACTCAGCACTCTGTCACTGTAGGCACAAACAAACACGCACTGGAGGATATCATTAGGAATAATATTGTGTAACTGATCCATTTGAGTAATTGATAGGTTGTGGTTGACAAAGGATACAAATCTCTCGAGGGCAAGGATTTACACTGATATGAATAAGTGCCTCTTTCGTTACAAAAATATATATAAATTACAAGCTTATTTTCTAAGTTTCAGCAAAGAGACTGGATTCAGGCACAATACATACTGCACAGTTTTTAAAATCAGTACCTAAAAATTTCACAATGGGTTGTATACCATTTTTAAGTGAGTTATTTATATAAATAATATATTTGAAACCAATTTTTAGGGAGCAGATTTTTGTCACATTTGACCTGAGTGGATTTGTTTAGTCTTTATCAACATATTTTATAATGTTCTGCTGTTTGCTTTGCATCAGCTGGTTAGTTTTACAACCTCTTAGAAGAAAGGACTTTATGTTTTTATGACGGCAGCCTTCAGTCCAAGTCAGTGATTTATTCAGAGGGACAGGCAGATTACGAGGAGACAGTCTCACCTGTGTTTGTCTCCAATAAGATAAGATAGGAACAAGATTAATGATCCCTGGATTGGAAAGGTAGAGTGTTACAGCAGTCCAGATACACATCATTAAGTACCGTTAATATAGAAATAAAACAACAAAAATAAAGAAAATAAGATTTACATAAGGGTAATCACAATAACTGAAAGAAGTTTGTTTTAATTTGGATGAATTTTGAGCACATTATTTGGTTTCCCTCTTATGTTGTTAGGCAACTTTGAAAACAATTCTCTTTATATGTCCAGATATTTTTTTATATTAATCAAACCAATAATCGATTATTGTTAGGAAAATATCACTCGACACCAGGTTGAGAATGAATAATCAGGTACTAATGTATTCTTGCAAGAAGGAGCATAGGAGTTAAATCACATACAAAGGATATGGGTTAACTCACACACATCGGGTATGTTGCTCACCGGAGCAGCAAAAAACATCAGGCTTATATAGTCCAAAACACGGAGATAACAACAAAGACATAAATCGAAGTGGCGCTAATATCATCAGCAGGTGTCGGAAAGGTGTCGGGGTCATCTGCGATGTCTTCTGGAAAGAGTCACGTTCTTCCTTCACGCCTCATAGAAATGAGATATTTAGGAGTACAAGTATGTTTCTTCTCATAAATATCAACAACCTGAAATGCCCTGCCTCCTCCTATCACAGCAAGAGGCATCTGCAAGGTCATGCACAATGCAGAGTCACACATAGTATCAGTGCATTAAAACAACCCATAATTGTATTTTCTCCAACATATCCCTCCTGTTTATACTTCGTATAACATAGAATTTGGAAAATACAAATGATTATAAAGATTACAAATTCATATACAAAAGTACCCAAACGGCTGAGGTAGGTAGATTGTATAGGCACACGTTCTAGTGTAATATGAATGGATGCCATGGCCTAATTATTTTTTCTTTGATACATCGTCAGTTTCTATCACAAAGAAAATAGTTCCAATTTCTTTGAAAGGATGACAACTAATCGATTCATTTGTGCACTTATGTAGAATAACTACAATAGCACAGCAGTATAGGAGAGTATCACATGTTTTATATATATTAAATGTAGCATAGTATATAATTGAATAAGTCCAACAGAGAGCTAATGAAGGCAGGGTTATTTGAGATGTTTGTGTCCCTGCAGGTGGGTGTGCTTTGAGCAGCCCGGCTTCAGTGGAGAGCTCTACGTCCTGGAGAGGGGCCTCTACGCAGGCCCTGAGGACTGGGGGGCCCAGAACCCCAAGATCTCCTCCGTCCAGCCGGTCTTCCATGTAAGGAATCATGTGCTGGATCAGTTAACGACAGGATGTGGCTAATTTCACATGGGGGTAGTGTTAGGTTCAGCTGTTTTAATAAGGACTGTGTGAGTGAACAGCTTGTGTTAATAACTCCTTCCTGTCGGTTTTACAGGACCCACTGATGGGAACGACTAAATTCAAGGTATCATCCCCTCATCGGAGACTTTATAATAACAGATTAGCTGATTTTTCTGTTCGGGCTAAGTTTCTAAATTGTGTTTCTTAATGTGTCACAGATGCAGCTGTTTTCTGAGGCAGACTTCCAGGGCAGGCTGGTGTCTCTGGAGGACAGCACAGCGGCTCTGGAGGAGGACTTCACCCCCCGGTCCTGTAGGGTGCTGGCTGGGAGGTAGGCACTGCTGAACTGAATCAGACACCCCCCCCCCCTCCAGAACTGTCAGGGACCCTCTGGGTGTAAGAGATTTGGACTTGGCTGAGGAAAACCCTTTTATTTATTTAGCGCCAAATAAAAAACATTTCTTTTGCCGGATAAAAACCTTTCGTTTAGTTTAAATTCCACATGAATCTCTCTCCAATTGGACAACTAACAAGCCCTTTCCAAACACAGTGAATAAAATTAGCAACATTTGAGGGACCCAAGTTTCATCGTTCGTCTCAACATGGTTATAAAATGGTTGGATATGAAAGAAACCGCGAATACACGTAAAAAAAAGAAAATTGAACAGGAAGTCCATTTATTCCTATAGGAACCTACTGTATACGATCTCATATGCAACACTTCTGCAGGTTATGTTAGGCAGATTGTGTGCACTTGATTCAATATAGTTTCTTGACTAGGTTGGGAGTCAAACTGTGTAATTGTATAGTTAAAAGAAACCACAAGCTGGTTTGTATGTCCTTTATCTGACTTGCTAATGCTACAGGCACATATCCCAGTACACAGCAAAAAACAGCTGTAAAGAAATGTGTTTCCTTACGACCAACACTGTTTGCAAACGAGGCTTTAGAATGTATAAATGTACAATGTTTTACAACAATTGATTTGAATGGTACAAAGTTATTGTCACAATTGAAGAACAATAATAAGTGTGTACTTATACCATGACTTATACTCACTGTACTGTTTGTCTCTCTGTGTCAGCTGGGTGTTATATGAAGGGGCTCAGTTCACAGAGAACATGTATGTGTTGGAGGAGGGAGAATACCCCAACGCAGAGGCCATGGGCTTCCTGTCCTCAGACTGCACCGTCCGCTCCATACAGACCACGGGGCATGTGAGTATCTGCTTATATTCAAAACTATTTGTGATCAAATCATTGTGGACTAGACTAATAATACATGAAAATATCTTCTTCTCTTCCTTGCTTAGGAGTTTTCTCTGCCCTCCATCGTGCTGTTCAGTAAGGTGGGCTGCAGGGGTCGCAGGGTGGTCCTGAGTCATGAAGCTGTGAACCTGCAGCAGGCCGGCCTGGACACACGCACACGCTCCCTGGTGGTGGAGGGAGGAATGTATGTCAATGTTTAAAATGTCTTCTATTATCTTTTCTGTTTTTATAAAGAGACAGTTAGTAATCTAAATGGAAACAAATCAGTACCCGCATCCCAAGCAATCAAAGTCTGCTGTTATAAACTTGATTGACATGTCCTTAAATACCGCCCCATGCTCTAACGCAGAGGAGCACAAAAGGATTCAGTGGAAAAAACATTGAAATGTTCATTTCTCAGAAAGGTTTAACAAGCACTCATGAAATTCCCTTAAATGGTGTTAGCTTAGCTTTTAGAAGCACACGAGTTCTCATTAGGAGCAGTAAACATATCAAGGATGTGAGGAAGCCACAAGGTGTATGTCACAGCTGTAGACCAGGAAGCACAGGGGCAATGTAAAGACTGTTCATTTGTGATTTATTTGTAATACATTGTGCCATGCTTTTTCTGCACATGTGTGAGTCTGAACTAACACAGAGGGCTGTCCTCTCTCTAGGTGGGTGTTGTATGAAGGCAGTAACTTCCGGGGTCGACAGCTTCTTCTGCAGCCGAGTGAGGTGCTGGATTTATGGAAGTCCAGAGGCATGCAGCAAATAGGATCCCTGCGGCCATTAGTCCAGGTATGGAAGGAGGGATATGAGCCACGGTTATTACAGAAAACTTCAACTAAAAGGAAAAAAAGCTTTACAAAATATGTTAGTAGACTGCAACTAAATAAAAACAATATCCTTTATTCAAATCAAGACACATTCAAATAAAAACATGGTGAATTGTTTTTCAGCTTTAGATTTTCTCTAGCTATAATATATTGAAAAAAGAGACGGCATGAATTTCCGTCAACTTTTCTTACCTGGAACAAAATTAATGACTTGACATTCTATTAGATTGTGCTGCAATTGCTCAACATATGACACATTACGAATTATGGACATTGCTGCACATTTGTCCAAATATGCATGTTTGTATTTATATAGCTTCTACATGTAGCAAGCCCTTATAAAATAATTTGAGGCAAAATTAATCGAATGCACATACAAAACACACTGATAGTAAAATATAAATTAAAAATAACAATTGAACCTTTAAAACTCTAACCTTGATATAATTATATATCATATCAAAAATAGTTGTTGTCCTTAGTCTTGTTAGAGTCTGATGGATGTATTGTATGGAACATAAAATACCAAATTGTCACATTAATCAAGTCAGATCAATAAAACACGTGTTGTTGGCATCTTACATAAACCAGATGTGACCCTGGGTTGTTGCATGTTCCCCCCCAACAGAAGCAGATGTACTTCCGTCTGAGGAACAGGGAGACAGGAAGTGTGCTGTCTCTGACGGGGACTCTGGACGACATCAAGCTGATGAGGGTTCAGGTTGTGGAGGAGACGGGGGGGCTGGAGCAGGTCTGGCTCTATCGGGGCGGGCAGATGAGTTGCAAGGTACATCAGACCCCCACCACACAATATAAAGCTGTAACACTGACCACGCCCCCTCTGGAAACTACCTATGGCCTGATTATCTTCAGTATATGAGCTACTAATATATTGTTGGAAATACAAAGAGTTTTATGTAGTAACGGTTTTGTTACTTTAAAATATGGCTGTGTTGAATATTTGGTAGCCTTTTTAAAGGCGCCCATGTATGTACAGAAATGATAAAAACACTTACAATGCGTTTAATCTGCATATAGCATGTGTGTATTGCATTATAGAAAAAATATAACAAAAGTAACAATTCATGTTTTGTGGTTAAATGTTTCTGTTTTCACACTTCCACAAAAAAAAAGAACAATCAAAGATTTTTAAATCATGAATAGTTACACAAACACTTAAAAGGTGAGGACTTCCTCTTCCTTCCGCCACAGTTTTGTTCATCTTACTTTGTTCCTGAAAACATGGGCGTGATCAGAACAATATGCAAAGCAGGCACACACATGTATTCCCACGAGACTTCATTCCATTGGTCTCCGCCAAAGAATTGTATTTCCGTTTTGTCTGGCAGTCAAGGATACCTCACACTTGGCAACAGGTTTGGATGCAGTTTGTTGGAAAGTTAACCAATGGGACGATGAGGAGTGTTTATAGTTTAGACCTCCAGGATTTCTTTACATTGCATGTTTTATTTGTTTTGCTTTTGCTACTGTTCTTACTTTAAACATGTATCCCAAAACATTATCTGTCTATCATTGCTTATTCAAATAGAGATTTTAAATACTCTCTAAAAGCACATTTGCAAATAGGAGATTGTGTAGCAAAAGAAGAAGTGGATTGTAGCTTATTGTAGTTTTTTTTCGCATGTATACAAAATGAATGACTTGAAATGAAAGGTAAACGTTGTTTTTGAATGATTCATGTGTATCCATCCTCACCTGCCTCTCTGTCTGCAGCTGGTGGAGGACTGTTTCCTGGAGACCTCAGGCAGTATTGTGATGGAGGGCAGCAGGCTGTGTGTCACCCCGGTGCGAGGCAACGGCAACCACCTGTGGAACATCAGCCCTGATGGTCTAGTGCACTGCGTCCTGAAACCTCAGCTGGTGTTGGAGGTCAAAGGTCAGACAGCTTTGTCTTAACCTCAAACATGTATTTGTTCAGGTACATTTTAGGAATGATTTAAAAAGGTTCAAGTAGGTGATTTTCAGTCAATTCAATGAGCCTAACCCTAATTCAACAGCTCCCTCTGCTGGTGTATTGAAGAAGTGCATTGATTGAACACAATATCAAAATATATGAAGCAGTTATGCGATCACATTTTTTTATGTCATGTTGATAAAAACCAAAGGAGGCTTAGTATAAGATGTCAAAACATATGGTTAGTAAAAAAAGTCATAGTATGTCAAACTTTTCAGAAAAAACAACATTACACAGTATAGTATGTTGAATGTTTGCAAAGAGTATAGTTACTATGCCTTTGTGTTTTCTATTTATTCGACATACTATACTATAGTATGTCAAAAATATCATAAAAAGTCATAAAATATTCATAGTATTTTGAAAGTATCATGAAAAAGTTACAAGTTAGTATATAAAAAATATAATGAGAATTCACCATAGTATGCCGAAATGTAACCTATAGACACCAGCCAGACCATGCAACCCGCTGTTGTTGGTGGACTTGGTGAACGTGTCTCTTCTTGTGTATGTAGAAATCTCCTAAATTCACCCAGTTATTTGCATATTTAAATACACTTTCAGAAAACAGGTGTAGTTTCACGGGGATAATGTTTATTCCCCTGTGCCTCCCCTTAATGATCCACTTACCAGTTTGTGTCAACAAAGATGTTTACAGTGCAAACACACTGACTTGTGTTTTATCGTCTTAGGTGGACATCAGTATGACAAGAACCTGGTGGTCCTGAACATATGTGACGAAAGAGAACTGAACCAAAGGTGGACCTTGGACATCCTGTGATCTGATGAGCAGCTCCGTCGTGGGGCCCACTCCACAGAGAGGGAGCATCGGATCAATCGTTGCACCTTTGTGTGGAGTTCTGACTGTTGAGGGGAACCATTGACTGGATCAACAATATAACTATGTTCTTAGAGTAGATTGAATGATTGAGTTGTGTACAAATATTACATATTTCTTTGCCACTATAGACCAAAGACTCCATGCACACATCTCTATGTTTTTACTGCTTATAGAGAGGACTCAGCCCTGGTTCAATGCTGCACACCTCTCTTTACTTTATGGTACATTTCTACTGGTTCCTTTGTCTTATTTCTGATCATAATGTCTGCATATGTGAATGTATAGTGTATATTGAGAGCTGCATTATGAAGTCTGACGTGCACACTACACTCCAAAGATGTATTCTTTTTTTTATCAATTTAGATTAAAAAATATCTATTGTAGAGTTTGGATATCTTGTTAGGACTTTTCACAAGCTGTACCCTACTGCATAAAGTTGTACATAAGCATCAAGTGTATATATTTGAGATGAAATTTCATAGCAGAACTGCAACAACTATGCTGCCCACTGCTGTAAATATGTGAATGTATGAGAGAAAGCTGTCGCACAAAAAAATAAGAATGCCTTTTTCTTTCTTTTGTCTTTTTTTAGAAAATAAAAGATTTTAATAACTTGTTTCTGTGACACTCAGTTCGTTATATTAGCTATCTCATTTCAAAACAGTCATCCACACAAATGTAGAGCAGTACAGCAAAGCATTCCTCCAAGAGTCGGTGCTATGAGTAATCATCCTCTTCGCTGATCAGGACCACAGTCTTCCCTCGAGCGTGGCCTTTCTCCATCTTCTCAAAGGCATGAGGAACCTGGGAAAAACTGAAAGTCTCCTCCACCACTGCCCGGATCTGAAGAGAGAGGAAGGAAGGGGTCATATATCCTGCTGCTGTGTGAATGCTGTGACTGTAACTGTGATGCTCTAGTTAAAAAGGAGTGAACTTTCCACATTTGTTTTTACATTTGATATATAATTATAAACACACGTGTCAGTTTGTTATCATTCCTGAAAAGTTTTGAGAACAAAAGGTGGTAATGTACCTGTCCTGCATCCACCATTTCACTGATTTCATCCAGTGCAGGACCACTCGGGGCAAAGAATCCCCAGCGGTAGTGAACCCCTTTGACGAGGTGCTACAAGAAAACAGAAGGAGAGCAAAGGCATAGAGCATTGTTACATCCTGTTACACTGTGAGCAAAGCAGAAACATTACTGGTGATAATGACAGTGCACCAAAGTAAAGTCTGAACCTGAGATACTACTTGATTTACTGATTTCCTAATTCCCAGCATTTTAGCTGATCTCAGTGCTGCTAGGTCCTGTAATAAAGGACAAAGCATTAGCCCTTGCAACTGGAATATCTAATTTGTCTTCATAAAGATAATTTACTTTTTTTAAATTAACTTGATCTGGTAAGACTGTTGGTATGATGGTAATGTTTGCATATTTTAGTTTTATTTCTGTGTTCTTCTGGGAGTGACAGTAAAGCTTACTTGAGGCAAAGGGTTCACAAGTATAAGTGTTAGAATAAAATAGTGTACAGAAGTGAGACCTATCATTTGGGTGGGTAAGTCTTAAGAGCATTAAAACAATGAAATTATAAAAGTATGTGTGCACCAAGCCATGACATACATGTGTAATACTGTATATGAGAAAAGATACTGAACATAAATGCTGTGTGTGTGTGTTTTCAGGAAGTTCAAGTAATGAAGTAGTAATTAACATATTTACTTCAGGCTAATTTAAAATGTATGACGCTGATAAAGACAGGAGCTAATGAGAGACACTGGATTTGGGAGAGCACCTCTCACAGTCTTATATCACATTGTCTGAAGCACAAGGCAGTTCAAGATCCAGCGGCTAATGTGGGCGGTATGGCTGTTCCTTTTGTTCCTATTTCTACAGAAGTGGAGTGGAGATAGCATTTCTAAGGCGTCACACTACATGAGACACACACAGTAGAGTCAGGAAGGAAATAGTTCAGGATCTGAAAATAATGTGGCACTTTCTTAGATGCTGAAAAGGAAGTGAAGAAATAGAACTACACAAATATGCAGTTGCTACTCAAGTTTCATTTCTACTTTTAAATAGTATTGTTTCACAAGCATAAAACAGCAACTCCCCCATCCTAAGATGTACCAGTATAGACTGTTTCAAGTCATTCTGCACCTCTTCTGTTCCCTTCAGAAGGCTAACACACCCCCTTGGTTTAACATTCACTCTACTTTTGGCAGGAAAAGAGAAGGGCAAGTTTCTCTGGGGCTGTCCCCGTCTCTAATAAAGCCCCTTAAGTTTAAAGTTCATGTGACATTTTACTCAGGCAGCATAGTGTGATCTCTGTTCTGAAAATGAATCTGTAGGCGTTAGGACAAGATGGTATTAGAAGTGCCTAATACTATTAGAGTAGTATTCACACTTAAGGAAATTAACTGAAGGTGAAATTAAGTCTGGAGGAACGCAAGGATGATGAACCAATATCATCTTCTGAGGATTTAGATTATTTTACTATTTTAAAATAACTTTATTTAAGATGTCTTCTTTTAACTCTCTCAAATCTGAATGTCCTGTTGAAGCAAAATGTTTCTGACCTAAGAAAAACAGACGGAGATATTTCACAGTTTGTGGGTTGGTAGGCCATTTAGAAACACAAATGTGAGTAAAGCAAGGTATCAATGGACATATCCCAGTGCCCGTTACTGTGAAAGGTTTGATCCACTTTTTCATATAAAATATGTATGAAAGCAGTTCTACAAAATTATAAATGTTGGCTGTTGTCAATCATATATGGTGTTGATAATCCTGTTTCTCTTTCCCAGGTGCCAATATCTGCGTCACATTGATGATTTTTTGAAGAACTTTTTTAAATAGCTTGATATACTCAACATATTTCTTCCACCACACATCCTGTCTGTATGAGTCAAAGCACATTTCCTTGGTACTGAACGGAAAGGAAATTGCATCATGTTGCCTTATTACAAATGTATTTAACTCCCAGACAGTAAATTCCATCTCCAGAACTTTTTCAGAACTTCTAGAAACAAAACATCTATTTACTTATTCTCAACGCCATTCATGTAAAACATCATTCCAAACACCTCAACAGGATAATAAAGCAACACACATTTGGCTCTGGAGGCAATCAGACCTTGAACCAAGAAGGAAGTTAGTTAGTGGTTAGTGCCTCGAGTCAGAAGAGGTGGAGCCACAGCAGCACCAAGCCGTGTGCATGGTGCTCACCACAGCTCTCTGACAGGATGTTCTGATCTCCAGGGAGGGGGGGNNNGGGGGGGGGGGGGGGGGATTAAGCTTATGTTCTAAAGTTGTCCTGACAGTAAAAACACATGATAATGCAAATGTACAAATGATGATGTTATATTTCGGGGAAGATAGTATCAGATACGTTAAATAACCTGTAGCAATAGTAAATATATCACAAGAGATTTTACACCTGTAGGCCTATAAATAAAGGTTAAATAAAATATCACAAGTCTGCGTCATGGCCGATGAGAGCATCTTATTTGAGAGGAAGTCTTTCACAGTTTTACTCGATTTTGTGATTAGCTAATCACTACCGAGTACTCTGTTTTTGTCTAATTTCCTTTTAATCAACATATCTTGTCAGGTACAAAGCTACTCACAATAATCTACATGTTCATTGCATGAGGACTTTAAAGATAAATGTAATCTTTTTGGGCTGCTTCCTTTTACAAAGGAACACAAATATTACACCAAAGATATCAAACATAAATATGACCAAATATGATAATTTGTTTCCTTCAACAATACAAATGTAAAATGTCCTCAAAAATATTGCATGTCAATGTGGAGCCACACGAGGACGATAACGCAAACGGACCGCAATCGTTATCAAAAAAGTCTTCCGTCCACACCACACGCAACAGGCACCAGAAACATGTCTGTTCACACGAGACCGCTCGAAAGCCCTGGAGACGCTGTAGTAATGCCACAAAAGCAGCGAAGAAGACTTCCCGCGCAAGGTTGCCTTTCTGTTTATTCTTCGCTGTGGACGCTCTGGCTCTTTTTCTCCCTCCCCAAAGGCAAGCGTGTGCTCCTGCTGTAATTCTATCCTGTAGTCCACCAGCAGATATAAAACACGCACCTCTCGCCTCTTCCAAGGGACGAGGGGACCGTGCAGCAGTTAGATATTTTTTCGCCGGTCAACATGTCCGTTAAAGTCCGGACAAAATTAGAAAAGTGCCGGTTTAAGGTCTTCTTTTTTATTTATTGGGGCATGGGCTACCTACTGCCATGATTTAGGCCACTTTTAATGGGCTTTTGCCCCTCGTTTTCCCTGTTTTTTGTGGGTTTTGCATGGTTATCGCTCGCTTTGCGAGCGACTAAATTGATCGTAACGATATCAATTATGCGAGTTGCAGTCACATGGGGTCCGCCCAAGTGACTGGGCTCGCGCGGACTATCAGCCGTCAGGATTTCCGAACCTTTTCTGTGCTTTTGCCGGTCGTTTTCCCTGTTTTGTTTTTTTTTTCGCAGGTTTATCAGTCGCTGCGCGACCGATTTCAATAGGTTCTTCGCCGACCTCTTGTCTCAGACCCTAATTAAAGCTGCAAGCAGCGTTGAGCGGGTCTTCGACGCTCCGCAGGCTGTTGTCCGCACGTCGACGTGTGCGTCTAGGTGTCTCGAGGACTCGGCCGTTGGCAAACGTGGGAAGTTTCAGGCCGATCGGACAACGTAGTTACAGCAGTATCATAAACATTGTGTTTGATGGCGAGTGATCTGTTGCCATGGCAACGACATTTGATGACACCCCATAATATGCTTACATGTATTGAGGGCTGCATCGTTATCAAACCTGTGAAGTTTTGGGCAGTTTGGAGCATTTTGGACGATTTTCCATTGAGTTACGACAACACCAGGTTTTTGGGCGAGGGATGCGTTGCCATGGCAACGGTATATGCGGACACCCCATAATTGGCATAGAGCTGTTGAGGCATGGACCAGTGATATAAAAGTGAAGATTGGGGGACGATGGGACCGTGTCAATTGGAGTTACAGCGACACCGTGTTTTTGAACAAATGAATAACGACTCTATATAATAATTAAGCAATAGCTCACGACAGGCCGTGGTATATGCTCATTATATCACAGCTAAGGGGCGTGGTTCGGCCCGACGCGAAGCGGAGGGTCGACAACCCCCTTAGCCTGTGATATAATCGAGCATATAGCACGGCCTGAAGTGAGCTATGCTTTTATAAAACGGTTTACCAAGTGTGGCAATATGAAGAGAAAAATACACACTCTAATTTAATAGTTTTTATTTAGTAAATAATGATGTTTCAAAATAAAATAGTCCCTCCGTTGC
>NW_011337730.1:95280-95907 GCF_000735185.1 Notothenia coriiceps
ATAATATAAGAATAATAAACGGAGCCTCTCTTTTAAGCAACCTCTTAATCCAGATATTTTACCATGACTCGCGTATGCATGCACGTGCACGGTTGTGGCATGACCACCAAAACAGAAAGATATGGACGAGATATGGACACATGATGTGTGCAAATGTATTTAGTATCCTATCCATGTGGACATGATTTAAGTGGGGGGGGACCTAACCTCCTCTAGGGGGGTCCCCTATGCTCCTCCGGGAAGATTTTTTTTTAATTGTTAAAGTTAAAAGCATCAATCTGGTGCACTTTGAGAGCAACATTAGGAGATCTATGGATACATCTCTCAACATCCATATGAAACAGAACTGTAAGCAGATTTTATTTTTCTTTATGGATATTTTACAAATCACTCCTTTCAAACTGTATTCTTGTTTATTAATAACAACTTTTTACTGTCATCTAGTATTTTATACCTGTTTACTTTATTCTCTTATTTTTGTATAACTATAATGATCATATAAAGATGTGCCTTTACCTCACTGGTTGGAGAAAAAGCTTCTTATATTCGTTAGCATAGCTAGCTAACCAGATGCTAATAACAACAAAGTTATTGACTGTATGATCAGTATGACAGATGAACAGATCG
>NW_011337730.1:95942-128835 GCF_000735185.1 Notothenia coriiceps
GGGATGTGGTCATCGTCCAATCGAGACTCACAATCCGCTCCGAAAGGGATTGACATATTTGTTTCTCCTTCTAAATGTCAGGTTTTGTGCAGTCCGTAGACAAAGACTATCGGTTGAAAGACACCCAGGCGACGTCTCAAATTGCAGGCATGGTATCATCTCGTTGTACAAAATTTTTTCTAAACCCATGACTCCTTTTCTCTTGGAATTAAAAGACTATTTCGACGTACTCAAGCTCGACGCGACTACAGCCAGGAGTCTCGAGCTAGGAGCTCAGGCCAAATCGTTGGCTTATGGCCCCTGTGCATACATTAGTCTATCTGACAAAATGTTGTCATACACCAGAGTCACTTAAGAAATAGCGTAGTCCATTTCCATGGGGAAATTCAAAATCTGAGCGAAGAAATGCACGTGATGTACCTTCAGGGTTTACGTTAGCACCCAAGTAGAATGGTTTCATTAGCACCTGTCGGCATTCTCTTATGTAGGGCAATACCACGAATTTTACGTACTTGTAGAAACGGAAAAGGTTTGTTTAACCGTTTAAAATCATATACAAATCGACGTTCTGTAGTGTATAAAGAAATAAGATCCACCAATTACAATCGTAACATCTAGGCGGATACCTGTGGTATCAGACCTACAGAAATGCTTTACGAGAAGAACGTATTACACGTGGACGTTCCCTTAAAAATCTGTGCTCCCCATACATCAGCATGAAATTTAGCGTTATCTAAAACTTTACAAATTGGCTATATTGGACGATAGGCACTGTGCAATTTACCCTGGCTTTTTCTGATGACGTCATTACTCCGGAATTTTGGACCTTTACAAAGCCACAGAGTTCCCACCATTTTCCTAGGAACCGGGGTTTGCCCCTTTACGAGACTCCCCCCCGGGTTTTGCGGAGGCAACAACTAATTCGAAGAATCATGTCCCCACCCCTTTGGGAGGCCGGGGGCCGGGCATTAATGCCAAGGGCGCTTCTGGGTAAAACCCCGATGCCGGGAAAATCTTCCCCATAAAAATTTGGTGCGGTTTCTTGGTAAAATCTTAGGTCCTGGCCGTTTAAATTGTTTCCCCTAAGCACCACGACCAGAAAGGGTGACCAGTTTCCAAATCCCAGGGAACCCTTGCTGGTTTGGCTTGCCCTCGGATGCACAGAGTGCACCCATATACAGGGATCAGAACTTTTCCCCGACGTCAAAAGACTACCTCTCGTGGTCTTGCCGGTGAGACGGTTGAGGTTTTTTACCGTCATGGTTTCCTCTGCGTGGTTTTACCTCCGATAAGAGTCCAGGTATTCCAAACTCTCTAGTTAAGGGTTTTTTTAGTGTAAAAATAAACTTTCAAAGTTTCAAAAAGAATAGACTTTGAAACTTTTTTTATGTTTACGAAACGCATAAGTTTTTATTTTTTTTTCATGGAACGTACTTTTCTTTAAAAAGTCCAAACTTTATTAAATAAAGACTAGAGTCAAATTCGTTAAAAAACCTTAATTATATAAATAAAAAAGTCTAAAGTGCAAGAAATGATGTATAAAACTCATTAACTAGGATATAAAAAAAAGTCGCTTGTCTAAAAAGCAAAAAAGGCTTCTAAGTTTTGTTGATTAAAAAAAAAGTCAAAAAGTTTAGATACAAAACAGAAGTCCCAAATGTAACGAAAAGTTGGAAAGGTCTTTAGCAAAAAAGGGGTTTGAAAGTCTGAGAATAAAAAGCGAAAGTCTAGGATATAAGAAAAAGCGAAGGGTCTTTAAAACAAAAAAAGCGGAAGTTTGAAAACCGGGACTATACGAACCCCCCCCCCCGTGGTGTGTTTCTCATTCAAACCCGTTAGGAACTCACCTGTCCGGGAGGCAGACAGGGTACAACCGGAAGGGTACCTACAATCTTTTTTGACTCTTGGGTCGCAGGTTTCCAAGGCAAATTCGCTCGACAAGGACTTCGTAGCATCAACCGTTGTTTAGTTCATTGTTTAGTTTGGACAATTTAACACCTTTACTTGCCATAAGGCGTTGCCGGTCGTTGCAACAAGAACCACCTGAGTGAACCCTGCGGTAGGGGGCGACAGAAGTGCCTCTCTATGGCGGTCCAGAAAGGAAGGGAACGGTTCGCCAAGTCCTATATTGGTGTGTGTCGGGATCATCGGGTGTGTTTGTTTGTTGTCTGATAGTGTTTGGAGAACAACCTATTTTATGGTTGAATTACCCAACGTTTGAATTAAACGTCATACACCGGTTATATAAAAACCGGTAATTTTTTGGACGTATATATGGACCGGAACGATTTTAGGCGTCTTGACAAGTTTTCCCACCACAATCAAATACAATTTTACACCATTGAATTTTTTATAATTTAATTATGTTAAAAGGAAAAAGTTAGAAATTTTGAAAAGAAACCCAATTACGTAGGAAATCCATTGTAATTAGACAGAAAACCCGAGGAACAGAACTAACATTTTACATTTACAATGGGGGACACCCTTGGATTATTCCCAATAAGAAGAACTATCGGTTGGCGTTCGGTTAGTGATTTACGAACGCGAAGTACCGATACAAACCTTAAAACCCCTTTCCTTTTGTTGGACTTGAACGCCTATTGGTAACTTTAAAGGTCTAAGATCGTGTCAAAGTTAAGTGTTTAAAAAGCAGGAACAAAAAAGAACTCACCTTGTGATAAACCTGCAAGAGAAAAAGCATTTGAGCTGCATACTGTTTCAGAAATAATCCTTGATGTGGTTTAGAACAGGATGGCGTTTTATCAAAGCAAAATGTAACTTTATCTCCAGTAGAATTCTGATCAGGCATTAGCTCCGCCTCCTCTTCTTTTCTTTTTTTCAAGCTGAGGACCCAAAATACACGTTTCTCTAACAGGGCTGCAAAAGAGGGGTATGAGCAGTATGAGGGATGGCTAAAATGCATGATCTGTTTGGTATTTTGAAAAAAAAACTTCACAGACATGTTTTGTATAGGTATGGCCCTACAATATATGTTTCAAATATAGCATGATAGGTCCACTTTAACTCAATCTTCTGATGTCTGTTACTGCAGGGACATTTTTAGACCAAGGAAGTTGATCGTAGTTTGCAAAATGTTCAACCGAAATCCTGATATCCTGACACGTTAAAATGGGAAGAAAAAGAGTACTGCAGTAATGAGTCCTTAAACCTGGAAATGTTTCAGTATTTCGGCACACTCGGTTCTAAATCAATGGGTTTCAAACTGGATTTTGGTTAGACGCTTTAAAAAAGGTCTGTGGTTAACATAAGCCTGAGAGATTTTAACACATAGTGGCTAAGTGAGACTACAAAGCAATCCGGGCAAACATGAGGAAACTCATCGACTCAGGGTGTTAAAGTTGAATCATTGCGACCATGGTGTAATTCATTTAGACACTACAATGATATTGTTCCCTTGAGTGATTACATTTATGCTTGAAAATCATTAAAGTAAAGTAGAGTTCATTTGTTAAGATTGCAGGGAAAAGGTTTCATTTTCATAAACTTTTGTCTGCCACAGAGTTTATTTTTCCTTCAGTAATCCAAAAGCCAATTGAAAATGGGAAACCAGCCCAATGCTAACTTCCAGGTTGGCATACAAAAACATGTCATCCATGAAGCACTCCATAGGTACAAATCAACAGTAACATACCGTTTAGCAACATTCTGTCGCATGATATGCCAATGTGATTAACATTTTGAAATTGGATCAATTCCATTTAAGGGCACAACCAGTGCATTTCCAATAAATATATAACTTATCAAGCTGTATCTTTGTTATCTACCAGGATTACCTTGAGGGCCTTGGTGGCCACCGTGGCAGCAGTCTGCATCATGCCGTCAGCGATGCCCAGTAAGTCAGTGTTCTGGAGGAACGGCGTCACAAGGGTCACATACTTGGCGCCACTCCAAGGCTTAAGCAGGGTCAGCGCCCAACGCTCTGTTTCCCCCCCGACATTATCCAGGATGAGGTCGAATCTTGAGGTAAAAAACAAGAGAAAAGGGTAAAGATACATGCAGTTGTTGGGCATAAGAAATAAAAGGAGAGTTTGGAGGTGTGCAAGACAGACGACAAGCTCCCTCGCTGCTTTATATTTTGTTTACTGTAAATTGGTGTTTCAACTTGTATATTTTAACTTTTTTAATGCAGTTTTATTTATATTTTGAGATCTTTACATTTTAGAATTGTTTATTTCTACCATTTACATTTCTACTTATGTGCAATGCCTTGTCTTTTATGCTGCTGCAACGCAAACATTTCCCAAATTGGGATCAATAATCTTATCTTATTAGTCAACTGTAGCTAGAGGGGCAGGGTTGTCTTGGTAACAAGGGGCAAGTCATGGATACATTCACGCACCAACTCCCATTCAAAACCGACATAGATATCTGTAGTTGTTCGTTTGGGATTTTGTACTTCTCCAGTTCACTGAGTGGTTTCTCAACAGGTCCGGAGGTGTAGTCAACCACATGGTCCGCCCCCAGCTCCCTCACAAACCGCTCTGCATTCTGGGAGCAGGTCACAGTCACATGGGCGCCCCAAGCCTTCAGCATCTGGACACAAACGATAGGATCAGATTTAGTTTGTATCCTTTATCTAACATTAAAAACAAATACATGTTTAGGTTACTGTAGAGAGCAGAATGCTAGCCAGTGTTTGAGAGAGACTCACAATGTTTAATTAATGAGATCAACGTCTGTGTAAAGTGAGATAGAGTATTCAGGTCACCAAGCAAGGTTTGGGGCACAGTCTGAAACCTGACAGGCCAGGCAGACTTTTAATTCCACCCCTGTTTATTTTATGATCAGTGTCTATTTTTACGCTATTGTCACAGAGAATGATTATATGGTTGTATTTAGTGCAGGCTGTTTTGAGCTTGAGGCACTTAAAAAAATGCTACATAATGAATTATTTGTGTATGGTAAGATAAGACAGGACTTTATTTGATTACAAAGGAAAGAGATTGCTCAAGAAATACAACAATATAGGAATAAAAAAACACAATAGAGTAGTGTATGGGAAACAATATCAGCGCAAAAATAAAATAACAATAGGAGTAAGATAAATTAAGTTCACCTAAGATTAATATAATATTCATAAAAAAAGAAGAAGAGTAAAAAAATAAAGTGTATAAAGAAGTCATATTAAAACCAGTGCCTAATAAAATGTCAAGTCAATAAAGTAAAAAAAATAATTTTGCATATGATTTTAAGTGTAATATCTCCCAGGATATGAGTCCACTTCACATCTCCGCTATCAGCCTCCTCCTCCTCCTCACCTGTATAGCAAATGTTCCGACTCCCCCGGATCCTCCAAGGATCAATATCCTGCGGGGAAGAGGAAAAGCACACATTCAACAATGTCAAACAGACTTCAGGGCTTCATCGTGTCAAGTTCGCAGCAGTGAGCCGCTGCCGGAGAACAATGGCTCGTCACCTGGAGGCTCGTTACGGAGCGAGGGAGCTTAGGAGGAGCGCTGAGAGGAATAATGATTCAGATCAAAGACAGAGAGCTTCTTTGGGGCGGACAGGGATTAACAGCGAGTGGACATTGTGAGTGTGTCTCCCTCACCGCTTCTTGGCACAGTTGTCCTTGCTGAGCCCCCCCGTGTTGACCAGTGCAGACCAGGACGTCGCTGCCACATAGGGAATGGCTGCTGCCTCTCTGTGGCTCAGTAACTTTGGTTTGCGGGATATCTGAACACAACAGACAAGAGTTAGGGATTCACAAAATGTATCTGGCAGATAATGGGAAATCTATATTATCATGTATTATTCCGATAATTCAATTAAATATAGCCAGTAATATAAAGCCACAATGCTTTCATTGACGTGTGCAGAATCCCTAACAGTCCAATACTGTACGGGGGGGGGGGGTATGCACCTTCAAAGATGGTTTGCATTACACAAATATACGCTACAAGTTCAGCATATTTACGAGCAAACAGTGTGGACTGTTTTACAGTTTCAGAGGCAGCATGAGTTTGGTACTTCCAATGAGAAGCAGCTAATTATCATTAATTGGTATCGGCTCAAAAAGAAAATTCATATTTTGCATCTCTAAATAATAAAAGCAGTAATAAAGGGTATCACCTTTCAGCAGTACACGTGCTGAGTCATTATGAAATAGCATCTGAAAGCCTTCACCAACGCACAGTATTTACCAGATCATCACATTTAAAAGGGGCCCTTTTATGCTTTCTTGAGTTTCCCCTTACTGTATTGTGTTAAAGGTTTTAGTGCATGTAAATACCTCAAATATGGGTTAATCAATTTAAAAGGAAAAATCAATACATTTTTCGTATGAGGGTGTTGAAACTGTTGCTGGGCGACTGACACAAACCACAAAGAAAAGAGTAAACTCCTAACCCAGAACTGATACCCGAGGCATTGTGATCTCTCACCAAGATAGATTTGCACCAACAACATTGATGAAGTATACCTCGTTGGCACTCAGCACCACAAACTCAGCCAGGCTGCCCTGCTTCCATGGAGGGATGGCTGCCCACACCTGAAGGAAACACACAGCGACATGACACCCATTCAATTGACATTAACAAATGCGCGTCTGCATTTCTTTAGTTAGTTCTTCTTTGGTAAGATGAGTATCAAATTAAAAGTAGCACATATCATATGTAGGTCACAGAAAGCAGAATGTGACTTCAGGAAGTGCTCAAACTACTCATAACACAAACATCAAAATCATTTCAAATAATGTACAATCTATATCATAACCACTAAATAAATACAAATAATTATAAAAATAAGATGTTTGAACAAAAAGAACTGTTGAAAATATAAATAATTAACTAAAGTAAAAAAAAAAATATGATGTGCAATTAATGTTTGGTTTAATTTTATACATTTATCTTTTTTGCAGATTTTTTCCTTTAACCATAGAGACATGGTAGAAAAGGTTGGGTATTTGATATACAAATGGTCATTTTTTATGTAAAGTATTCCTTTGAAATATTTTTGCTAAACAATTAATTAAGGCATTTTAGTTTGATTCCAATTGATTTATCAAAAAATGATTTAGTTTTAACTCTACAATGCGTTGCTTCTTAAAGGGGCCCTATTATGCTTTGTTTCCCTCTCCTGTAGTGTGCTATAGGTTTGTGTGCATGTAAATGGTCTGCAAAGGCTAAAATCCCAAAGTTCCCTCCAGAGGGAGTGTCTCTCCCACACCCCCCGGGACTGAAACGTCTTTGTTTACATCTGTAAATTAATAACATCACTAGCTAACACCTGTGCTTCTATTGGCTAGCGTCCTCCAACACATTCTACGTGATAGGCTAAGGCCCGGGGCATCACTAAGTGGTTGATCAATCACAACAGAGCCGGCCAGCTAACCAATCAGAGCAGACTGGGATCTGGTTTCAGACAGAGGGTGAAAAGAGGTGCTGCAGCACAGACAGTATGAGAAAAATAAAGGACTGAAAGTAAGCATATCCTCCTTAATAATATCATCAGTGTTATCCATCAGTTAGCAACTCTGGTTAAATAAGACAAATAGTATCTGATCTTCCTGCACAACCCTCTTGTACTGCAAAGGGCTGAGATGCGAGTCATGTCATGTGCATAATGTGGGTAGAAGGATCGTTGCGACAGAGTTCACTGCGGCCAGGAGAGCATGAAGTAAGTTATTCCAATGTGATGATGATGATGCTCTGCTTGAAAACAGCCTCACACTATCACACCACCAGCTGCTGGCCCCATTTTGTAACTTCCTCCGATTTCAGGATTCATCATCTGTGTTTAAGCAAGGTGTTTTTGTTCACTATTAAGGCAGCTACATGTTTTTGTTTACAGCATCATGACTACAACCCTACCTCATACTTTATTCATACATGACTCACTGTGTGCCTGTGTATCAGGTGGTCACATCTCCCTCATTTACCTCGTCCTTTTCTGTGAAGTACTTCACATCCAGGCCGCACTCCATGATGACCCCAGACATGTCTCTTCCCAGGATGAGAGGGAACTCCATACCATTCTGATTCAAATTCAGAGGGTCTCTCTTCATGGACAGGCTTGAAGCACCATAACCACCTGCCAGGGAGAGTTTCTGATTAGAGACCATTTTGAGAACATTCACTGGAACAACATCACAAAGTTTGAAAGAAAACTTGATGTTGAAATGTTGACCTTTTGGTTGCTTAATGTAACTAACAAGGAAACTAAAAGAAGGTGATTATTCAGTTTGAGCAGCTGCTAACAAATGTGTTAAACTGATTATTTTATCAAATTAATTTCAACTAAGAATTATTTTCAATATAAACCTGCCGATTATATACATATCATTGGCCATAGCATAATTACGGAAGAGGTTAAGGGCCACAAGTGAAAAACATTTTTGAGATCTGACCAAAGTTAATTTAGTTTTAAAGGATTCAAAAAGTTTCTCAGAGATCTCAAATTAATTTTCACTTGTGGCCATAAACCTCTTAGATAATAACAAGTGGAGGTTTGTTTTTGAGTTTGGCTACAGTATCAAAAAAGTCTAGGATTTAGTTTTTTGTTACTGAATATGCAAATAAAGAAAATGTGCTTTGGCAGCTAAGACAGATATCAGGTAAGAAAAGTGTCATACCTATACTGAACACATGCAAATTAGACAGCAACCAATTAACACCTTCCAATATGCACTGAAGCTTCTCAAACTTTAATTTGTACAGAGCGCCCACAAAAAAATGCTATTGCATTGCCCCTCTCTTTGCAGCCCTGCACCAAACCACCACCTCCTTACTGCTGACACTAGCTTTGTGGCAGAAGAATGACGAGATGCATGATGCATTTTATCATCATAACCACAGGAAACATCAACCTCACACTCTGTATCCTCACTTTTAAGTATTGCTTCCAAAAAACGTTACAAAAATCATTGTGATTATCCTAACACTTAAAATCTGTTCCCATTGTGAAGATGCACACATGCTGTCACTCACCTCTCATGCCGACATCAATAGGGTTCAGTCCTGCTGCATTCACTTTGATAATAACCTCATTGGGGTATGTGATGACGGGGAAACTGGCATTTTTAGTGAACCGCAAAACATCATTGCCTCCATATTTATCAATAACCCAGGCAGGCATAATAGTCATCCTTCTTTTGGTAGTACTGAACAGTCTTTTCTGCCTGCCATGCCAGCAAACTGATGTGTTCACACTCGGTGATGTACTGCAGTGAAACAACCACCTACTGTACATTAAGTGTCTCACATAACTCATTTTAAACTCTTAAATATTAAATAAAATAGTGCAGCTATAATTACCTCCCTGTTACATACAGGATCCACTCTAGCTGTAGCGTTAGCGGTAGGCTACTATGCTAAATTTCAGTAACCCACGTAACGTTATTTAAGTCCTTTACAAGCCAACTAAATATGAACATTTCCTTCTTTAATAAACATGTCAAGCCATTTCCATATAAGCAATATTTACAACGTTTGTGATTAATTCAAACCAACGTCCTCTTCTTTCCTTAACATGCCACTTCTACTACCGGTGTCTTACAAAGCCTCTCCACCAATCAGAGAGCGCCTTCCTCAACAGCTGTCCAATCACAGAAAGCGTTGTTAGAGGTTTATTGGTCAAACAAACATGGCAGCCTGCATGGGCTCCACACTGTACGAAGGTTGTTAATTATTTTTGAAAGGTTGCTATACAAATACTATAAAAATGCTCAGCCTGACAATAAGGGAGGTTAGTACGACTATTCACTGTTCTCCATGTCTGTTTAGAGCATTTAACAGTTAATTACATATTGGTCGTTGTGTACTGTCAAATCAAACCAGCTTGAAGTGAAACAATGTACAATGTGTGAAAATGTGCTTTATGAATGCCTAAACATATTGTTGGTCCTTACAACATTGTATGAATGTATTAACTTAAGAATGTATAAACACCTGTCTTGATTTTATACAGTTTGTCAAGAAATATCTTTATCTGCAGCCCTGAACTGAAAAGTGTCGGTTTCAGATTGTTATTTATTATTAATATATGATTGGGTTATAACTAATATATAAACCTTAACATTCAACGTTTCAAGGTGAGGCTTTTCAAATAAATATTGGGTAACATCATAATTATGTTCCTTTGTTTTGTAATTTTGGACACCTGAATAGAATGGAGCTATAATGTGCTATTCCTAAGCTGACAACCCAAAGTGTTTATTTTCAAAATGGTAAATTAATTAAAATTAGTCACATTCCATAACTTGTTCTTCATCATTGTTCTCCAGGTGTCTTTGGCGCTCAGGGAGGGAAGAATCTCCCCAACAGAGCTTTGTAGGAAGTGTCTGAACCGCATTAAGAAAACACAACATCTTAATGCCTACATCACTGTGACGGAGGAGCTGGCGCTGAAGCAGGCTCAAGAAGCAGAAACTAGACTGCTGCAAGGTGTGGAAACACGAGCGTGCATTTCTACACATTCTTAGTGAAGGCATTGGGGTCACAGATCTTGTTTTTCCTTCAGGTACCCCCAGAGGTCCTCTGGATGGAATCCCTTTTGCAGTCAAGGATAACTTCTGCACAGAAAATATCAAGACTACATGTGCATCCAGGATGCTTAAAGGTCTGTGCATCCTAAACCTTCTGCATATTGCACACTATATACTTAATTCAAATGCACTGAATACTAAATACTAAATTAACAACTATTGGTATTATTGAACCAGCAGACTATTCAAACTGTAGTATACTCAAGTGGATCTGTCACATCTCCAATAATAGTGCTCCAAACTTCAGGTATCTAAATAACAGGTGTTATTTAGATTAAAAAAAGGCAACATTCTGGGAATATACATTTTTACTTTATTGCCTGAACATATCAAAATGTAATAAAGTGAAAGCTATTAGCCTTGCTCAAAATATCACATGACTGATGGCCAAGACGCAATACATTGTGGGGCTATTGAGTATGTGCAGCAGGCTAAGGTCTCATACCCATACATTCTTGCTTATGTAGTAAGAAACACACTACAGACTTAATTGACTTATTCCAAGTTTGGATAGTATAATAGTATGATTTAATACATGCCTATGCCTCATTTTTCCCGAAAAATAACATTATGTTACCTGTGCTTCAGACTACACTCCACCCTTCAATGCTACAGTGGTCCAGAAACTTTTTGACCAAGGGGCTGTTCTCATGGGGAAAGTCAACATGGATGAGTTTGCTATGGGGTAAGGGCATTGTTATCAATGGCTCAGTACTCACTGTCAGTAATGGATATTTCCAAACACCATATTATTTTATAAATAGCTTGATGAAGCTGTTTTACGGATTTTTACACATACAGAAAAAGACATTTTTGATAACTGGTTGGCAGTTTTCCTAATTATTTATCGATTGGTTTCTTTGTCTTACAGTGCGGGAAGTACTGACGGGGCTTTCGGTCCGGTGAGGAACCCCTGGAGCTATTCTGCGTCCTACAGAGAGCAGACAGAGGCAACACCAGACTCTGACTGGGTCATCACAGGAGGAAGTTCAGGAGGAAGTGCTGCAGCTGTGGCCTCACTCACCAGCTACCTGTGAGGGAACATATTTACGAGTTGCATAACTGTTACAAAGAAAACAAGTTCAACATCTGAATACAATGAACTTTTACTGTACAGGGCATTGGGTTCAGACACAGGTGGTTCTACTCGTAACCCTGGGGCACTGTGTGGTGTTGTAGCCCTGAAGCCCACCTATGGTCTGCTGTCCAGACACGGTCTCATCCCCCTGGTCAACTCCATGGACGTCCCCGGTATCATCACCCGCAGTGTGAGCGACGCAGCCATCGTCTTAGGTAGGAACATTTTGATGAACCTCATCCAGGCCTACTGTACATAAAAAGATGTCTTGCTCTTAAAGATGGTGATTCCACATTTCCAGTTCTTCTAACCATGTAATATAAATAATATGTGACATTGCAAATAAACCAATATAGCACCTCAGCATTGTTGTTCTTTTTCATACTGCGATCTAATGATTAACCTAACCTTGGTTTTACCATGTCACACAGGAATCCTCCAAGGCCTTGATATTAAAGACTCAACAACAATTCCTGCCCCCTCGTCACTGACAGAGCTACCAGAACAATTTGATGTCAAGAACCTCTGTGTCGGCATTCCTAAGGTGAGTTTAGCTCCGTATTAAAATCATCTTCTCCTTAGAATGAACAAAGACCTAGACCTAGAGGTAAGCCATGACCTGTATGAGTCTTAGCAGCATTATCATCAAGACAGATTCTTTGAACTGTATGTGTGGCTTAAGATATTTGTAAGTGGTTAAAAATTATCTGTTAACACAAATGCATGGATTTTCTGAAGCTGCTTTTCTCTCCTGTCTCTTCACGTATGTCAGGAGTACCACGCCCCCGGGCTGTCTGAGGAGACTGTAGCACAGTGGAGTCGTGTTGCTGACATGTTTGAGAGGGCGGGGGCGCGGGTGAAGCAAGTATCTCTCCCCCACACCCAGTACTCCATCGTGTGCTACCACGTCCTGTGTACCACTGAGGTGGCGTCTAACATGGCCCGCTTCGACGGCCTAGAATACGGTATGAACCCGAGTACAATATATAAACTGTGCTTTGTGCACCGGTGCTTGGGGAAATGGCATATAGATCATATCTCAACTTTTTTAGGTATTGCTGCAATATCTTCTTTCTTCCAACTGTTTATACTGTGCTACCCTTCAATGCTTTTGATCATTACAAGTGTGATAGTAAATGAATCTAAACAGTCCTTATGGTGGTATCTGTTATTAAGTTAGACAAATTATTAAAGACAATTCAATTGTTTCTCTCTGAAGTATAGTTTGTAGAGCAAGGTTTTAAAATGTGTATTCATTTATATACATTCATTTATTATTTCATTTCTATTCCTTGTGGTTTTTTATTTCTTTTATTAATTATATAAAATACACTGACTGACTTTTATAATGAATGTAAAATATCCTATTATGTTCATTGAAAGGTTGCTTTTATTTTGAAAAACCAAAGCAAATCTCATGCCAGTATCTTCAAAACAAAGTGACAATTAAAGAATTGTCTGAATGTAATAGTAATTTACTATATCCCACTTAGAATAAGATACATCTACTATAGTTGCCACCTAACTTTCAGATTACACAGGGAATCTCTTTGACTATCTAACATTATGAAATGGCTCTCCTTTCAGGCCATCGCAGCGAGATGGATAGCTCGACGGAGGCCATGTACGCCTCGAGCCGACATGAGGGCTTCAACGACGTAGTGAGAGGAAGGATACTGTCTGGGAACTACTTCCTGCTCAAACAGTAAGGCAGTGTACAAAAGTTGCAACTTTATTGAACCTTTTTCTCTTTGGCCTCTTTTTCATATTGTATGCTGGAGCTGTAATGTTTCTGAAACATCAAGAACTAACTGTCTCCCTCCTCCTCACTCTCATTTTGCCAGGAACTACGAGCACTACTTTGTGAAGGCTCAGCAAGTGCGGCGGCTGATCGCAGAAGACTTTAAGCATGTCTTCAGCTCTGGTGTCGACGTGCTGCTGACGCCCACCACTCTGACTGATGCGGCCCGCTACTCCGACTTCACACAGGAAGACAACCGCACACGCAGCACGCAGGAAGACGTCTTTACCCAGCCTGTCAACATGGCAGGTAGGCAGCAAGGCCTTCAGGAAGAACTGTTCAAGCACGCATAGGAAGTGTGGGAGGATGCATTCATGGATACTCCCACACACCGAAAAACTTTTTTTCTCTATAAAACCCACTTCAGTTTAGTTAATCTCATAAATTATAACCACATCATTTATAGGGAAGTTCAAATTGGCCCTATTGTGCTTTTTGGGGTTTCCCCTTTCCTGTAGTGTTATACAGTATAGGTTTTTGGGCCTGAAACACCATCACAATGTAACTATGTACCTCCAACACAATGTACATGATAACGGTAGGCTGAACATCTTTAGGCGGTTGACCAATCAAAACAGAGCCAGCCAGCTAACCAATCAGAGCAGACTGGGTTTTGATTTCAGGCAGAGGGAGAAAAGAGAAAACAGGCAGTATGACAAAACAAAAGCTTTTTGAACATTAAAGGAAGTAAACATGTCACAGTAGAGGTGCAAAAGGAAAAAATTAACCTGTAAATTAGTATAATAGGCCCCCTTTAAAAGGGCAAAGGAGTATTTCACTTCTCTCTTTTCTTTGTTATTATCTGAAACCATAGGTAAACACACATTAAGTGTACCTTTGAGTGAGTTTAAATTATGTTCCGCCTTTTATCACGCTACAAGCTAACCTCTTTCTTCACCCCAGGTCTCCCTGCTGTTTCTTTGCCAACTGCTTTATCAAGACGGGGCCTTCCCATTGGTTTACAGCTCATAGGCCCCGCCCTCCAAGACTGGAAGCTGCTCAGTGTGGCCCAATGGATGGAGCAGAGGGTTGGGTTCCCCTCCATCAGTGACTATGGAGACTCTAGCAGGAATGATACTGGGAGGTCCAAACGAGAGCGGACTTCAGCTGTATGAAGAGAACTGTGGACTAAAAGTGTAACTTTAGTGAACATTCTCCACGTGTAAGATGCCTTTTTGGGACATTTCCGATGGAGCAACCATCTAAATAATTACAACAAAGCTCACTATCACTGTTTTACATCATGCATCATATTTTAAGTTCAGGGACATTGTGTTCAATCTGTGAGATGCTGCTGTGTTTGTTTATCTAAAGGTGGCTATTAAAGATATGCAAGAAGGGATACTTATTAACTTTTCACTTTGTTTTATGACCAAATACCTTCTCAACTACTTACGCTCCCATTCGTCTAAGCTTTTCTCTGTGTTAAGAGCAGATAAGCAAATTGTTAACATGGTAAACATTACACCTCCCATATCACCATGTTCTCAGACTATTAAATTATTGATTGAACAATAATAAATCAAAAACCTTGTGTTCATTTTGTTAAGGTCAATTTCTTAGCAAATGAAGAAATTGATGTATTTAAAAAAAATGTGTTCTACTACTGTCACATAAACATTACAACACATCACATGCTCCGACTGTTCGGCAAAATATGTTTCACCATTAAAGGCCACGTCTCAAAGTTCCCTCCCGCCACGGAAGGGTCAAAATAAAGTCAAAAAGAAATTGGAAACAAAAGTATCATAGAATTATGAACAACTAGAGTTGCAAATAAAATGACATAATGGGGAGCTGAATTTAAGGAATGTATTTTTCATCATTTTAACTTTACTCTCAAAAAGCAAATGCCTGGCACTAATATTCTTCCGTACTTGTCATATTTTCATATTAAATCTCAAAACTAAATTCTATAAACCTCATCTGCAGACCCCATGGCACTTGAAAAAAAAATGCAATGTAGCCAATAATACAGGTGTGTTGGGAACAATCACATCAACGGAGTGCACACACATTTCTTACATTTGTGATAATTTTAGATGATCCACTATCCCTTAATCTTGATATAGTGCCCAGTCACACAGTGGATCTAACCTTGTTGTTTTCAATAATCCACACAGAGGAACACAGAGTCCCATGCATGACTCTTGTTTCCTTTGACATATTACTCTCCGGATGTGCAGATTTGCCGGCTATCCCCTTCTCCTCTCTTTCATCCTTTCTCCTCCCCTCCCACCTGCCCTGGTCTTTCCTGTGTCTCTCATTTGATCCTGGTCTCTGTGTTCATTTCGCAAATGTTGCCGCCTTGCTCTCGGCTGATATAGGACGTGCTAATAAAAACTCAGCAAAGCACAGCCTCCTCACATACGCCATGTTTCTTCCACAGGTTCTGATAGATGAAAAAGTTAGCTTAACTATAAAACAGAATATCCCTTTAAGCTCTGACACTGAATTACACCACAGCTCTATATATGAATATAAAGTACTGCAAATTGTAAACTACCCTAAGAGTGCTCTGTGCAAAATGAAGTGTTTGGTGTCATATTAAGAGGTGACATTGATTGTGATATTGGTTATTGGACTCCCACTCACCCACAGAGAGGACATCTAAGCATGTTTGTATTGGTTAAGGAGGGGAAGTTGATTTTCATAGAACTTTGTGTCTTTCTTGGAAAACCATGACGATACTGGCTATTAACAAGTGTGTGTGCCTGTTCCTCTTTCAAACCAGAGGATTAGTGGCACAGCTGGGTGTTGCCAGGTGAAAGGATCTCCCAAACTCACAGGCTGGCTCCTTCAGCGTGCTGTACCTTCAACAGATTGCATTGGGGTTGCATAAGCTCAGCATGCTTTAAAAGACTGTTGTGTGGATGCCACTTGTTTCTATCAGTGTGCTAAACTATTGACCTTTTGCCCAGTGCATGCTTGAATAGCAGCCATCTCTCTGTGTGGATAGATAAGACTCTTTTTCAATTTGGTAAAAGAGGGTTAAGGTGGCATGTAACTATATCTATTTGTTCTGCCCTTTATATATACAGTCTATGGTTCTATGACCCCCTACTCATTTGCATATTTGCTAATTACATTTCAGAACAATGTAAGTAATCAACTTGGGGACTTTCAAAATGTTGCAAAATGTATGTAAATGTACAAGACATATCTTTTAGGGGTGTTCCATCAAAATTAGGTAAGTTTCATGGTGATATCTATAAGTAAACTATTTACCATATTCACCTCAACCAAGACCCGAAATGAAGAGAGGGTCAGAGGTTTGTTTTTGAATCATAGTGGTCAGCAACATTAGACAATGCCTTATCTAAATTACAGGATTTAGTGTGCATGAGAATGGTAAATGTTACATGTCTTTATCGGAGACTTATGTTCCGCATGTATAGTGTGTTGAAGGAGCGTGCCAGAAGTGATGATGCATTCCATGATGGCTTTACTGTACATGTAATAAATGAAAGGATGTTTATAGTTTAATTGACCATGGTTATACAACTTCTGTACGAGAGTGCGATTAATGGAGTTGTTCCTGTTGCTAGGCTGTGCCAAGTCTCTACAAGCTCTATACCTGACTGGCAAGGGACCACAGTGCCTTTTAAAGTCGTACACTTTTACATAGTAAAGACATTGCAATTTAACATAGCACTCTTTTTTGTTTTGTTATGCTTTGGATCATGGTGTGGTTTTGAATAAAGGTTTTTGGTAAAAAAGAGCAATGTAAATTCCTTGAAACATGAAACCCAAGAGTTGCTTCCTGTTCTTTTAAATACAACCGCTAAGCCTACAGCATAGAAGGCTTTGACATTTTCTTTCTTCCTCTATCTCTCACTACTTGGTATTGTCTGAGATATAAGAATACTACAGAGGAATTAAGATTTCATTGAGGACATATTAGCCTGCTTTAAGCAAACGCTACTGCCTTGCTAACAGATCTGTACTTAGGCACAGTGGTGAAGTTAGGAAAATGCTAATGTCAGCATGCTAATAGCTGATAAGGATTCTAACATTCTTAAGTTTAGCATTATATGTTACAACGTTTCCCATTTTCTTTTCAAAATTGTTTTTATGAATGTTCTTGTTCAACACAGAATTCCCACAGATGTGCCGAAACAGTATCACAATGCAGTGCATTTTCAGATTTTAGCGTGCTATGTAGCACTCAAGCGTATGTTTGCAGGTTCCTATATTCCGCAGTTAAATGTCCTCATAATAAGACAAATGACTGAGAAACATTTGTATGTCCTCATCCTTGCTTTTTTCCCTACATCAAATGTCCAAATGTTCCAAATACATCTTAAGGCCTTTGATCCACGACTTCAAACATGATGCCTCAAATGTGCAGGATAGACTGTTTCCCTGACTTCAGACTGGTATTACCAAAGAGGCTTAATCCATTTCAACAATTAGAATCACATTTGAATAACCATTCACTTACAGCGAGGACCCTGGGAACTACAGGTATCTGGTCAAAACTAAATAATGGACCAATAGAAATTTTGACATGGATGACGCCAAATGAAAGGATTAGGAATCACTTAAGCAATGAATCCTGAATGGTAAATGAATGTGTGTACAAATCTATCCAATAGATGACGAGACTTTTCACTCAAAGATACTGAACATCGGCTGTTGCATCTTTTTCCAGGTGGGACTATACCAAAACTGCACCTATTTTCTGTACATAAATTTTGCCCTTGAGGGACGCAAATTTGTCCATGACTCTGTGGTTGAAGTCAGGGATGTCTTTCACAAGTTTTCTCTCCATAGAAAGCATGGCCAAGGCATTGAGACGATCCTGGGACATTGTGTTCCTGAGGAAGGTCTTGATTCTCTTCAGCGTTGAGAAGCACCTCTCAGATTCATCTGTGGTCATGGGAGTGGTGATCTGGATCTTCAGCAGTGCCACAGTCTCTGAAAAGGTGTCCTGAAGATTGTTCTGCATGAAGAGCTGGTAGAGAGCCACAGCACCCCTGCAGTTCTTGAACTCATCGTTGCTGTAGATGAGTGACAGTTCGTTTTTCAGCTTGCTCTGGTTCAGCAGTGGGTAAGCCTCCATCGTGGAGTCCAGTGCTTCTTCAGGAAAATGGCAGTTGTACTGCTGGAATTTGTCTCCCTGCAGCAGTGTAGCACTGATCAGGTGCTTGGTGAAGGAGAACCGCTGTTTGGTATGGCCCAAGATAGTGTCACAAACCTAAAAAATGAAAGCACCAATTTAGTACAATATGGAAATGTCAATATGACAATATATATCAAGTTGTACCATATCAAAATGTAATCTGTAAAAACGATTTGATCAATGCATACATTTGATAGGAACCATGCAAATGACCATAGTGCCACTCTAAAAGTTAGCTCACCTTAGCTGTAAATACTGATAGATTCAGGATGTATATATCGTATAGTAAATTATGTACAAGATTGCTAAGTATCAGGGTGGTTCTAGGGGGGGGCCAGTGCCCCTTAACACTGACTTTGGACCCCCCTGAAAATGAAAAGTGTATGATTAAACGATTTCTTGGCTGACGGAATAGACGGAACTAAGGTTATTTGTCATTCTAGTCGTACCCATTAGGGCGTAAAAACTGTAACTATAAGTATCTGAAATAAATATGTGTACCAATAACTGTATTGCATTGTTTTCTTACGCGCAATTACTTCATACTGTCTTTGTCTTTATCGTCCTGCATCTATTGTGCCCCTCTCAAAAAATAATTGGCCCCAGCCTGGCCCCCCCCAGTCAAATTGGTCTAGAACCACCACTGGTAGGATATATCGTTTTTACCTAACTGAGATTTGTACAAAAGACTAATTAAAGGAAAAACCTGAATAAAAGAGTGGAGAAGCATATCAAATGCAGAAGCTTCTGAGCACCAGGGCTAACTAAATAATTTGACCAGTGGGATAATGATGGCCGCTAGTTGCTGATGTTTTGTATACTGTGAGTGTATTGTATTATTTAAACTGACATGACAAAGATTGCAATTAAATTTGACTTGCAATTGATTAAGTGATGTGTGTGACTGTCTCTTAGGCTGCATGTCATTTTGTCACATCTAGCTATGTTTGTTTTTCATTCTAACTGTTGGACTCAGGCCTTTTTTGTAGAGATTTAAAATAATTTATGAAAGGGGACACTTCATTTGTCTCACCTCTGTAGTTTCATCTTGCATTAGTAAGTTAGAAAATGTATAAAAAGGACCTACTTTAAGGTGCGTAATGTCTTTTCTGTACAATGCAGCACTAATACAATTGAAAACATTGTAAAAGACCACACATTTAGCTTCTATCTCACCTCTGTAGCGAGCATCTGAAGTTCACCTGGGCCCAGTGTGCGCCGTTTCTTGCCCAGCTGCTGCTGAGATGCACAGCTGCTGTGTTCTCCACAGAAAGTAGGGAGGGAATCTCTGAAGAGAAAATGTATAGCTTTAGTTGACAGGTAAAACAATTGAAATTGTACATAATAATGTTACATACATATGAATTTACCTGATGTTTTTAACGTTGTCCGTGAACTCCTGCATGATTCCCTGAACAAAGACTGAGTTGACGGTCCGCTTCTGGAGCTGGTTGTAGAGAACATCCACATGTGGCATGATGCGATGGAACAGTTCCAGGAAGAAGCGGAAGGTATCATCCTCCAGTATTCTCACAAAGCCTCCAGCTTCTCTCGTAGTGTTAGGATCAAACTCGCCGGAGTCCCTGATGGTTTCAAAACACAGGAGGAGGTCATCTTTGTGCTCAAACACAGTCTTCACAGTACAGCTGTGGAAGTTCCACCTCATCGTGCATGCTGTTGGGAGTCTGTGGGCCACCACTTTATCGAGCACATTGGTTCTCTTGGGAGATCTAGCAAAGAAACCAGAGATTCCACCCAGGTCAGAGAAGAACTGTCTCACTCTGGTGATGTGAGATGTCACCTGCTGCATGATGAGGTTTAGTTGGTGAGCATAGCAGTGGACATAGTGTGCATTCACATAGACGTCTTGAACCTTCTTCTGCACACCACCTGTGGTTCCTCTCATGACACTTGCCCCATCATATGCCTGGGAAATGAGCTTGCTCTTCTGGTCAATGGGGAGAATGGAGCTCAACCTATCCAGAAGCGCGGTGGCAATGGAATCAGCTGTGGCACTCTGGTGAGATATAAACTCAAAAAACCTCTCTTGCACATCATGGGCTTTGTCAATGTAACGGATCACAAGGACGAGTTGACACTGAGTGGAAATGTCCATTGTTTCATCAACCTGGATGGAGACAAAGTCTGCACTCCTGATTTCTTCCAAAATGCACTCTCTCAAAACTGATAGCATACAGTCAAGGAGCTCATTTTGTATTGTCTTAGATGTTCCCTTAAACACAGTGGCAGTCTGCAGATGCTCTTTTAGAACCACATCCAGTGATGCAACAAAATCCACCAACCCTCTAAAAATATCAGGATTTTCTGAGCTTTCACTCTCGTCATGTCCACGCAGGGCAAGCTCAAAGGCACCACAGAACTTGACACAGTCTATTATTTTAGAAAGGATGTGCCGGTTTTTGTCCACCTCCTCGTTATGCTTACGGATACCTATCCTGTAGTCTTCGTCGAGTTGGACAGCTATGTTTACTCTTCCAAACATGGCTAGTTGCATGGCATTTTCCATGTGGACTTTACTTTGTTCATGCTTTTTTGCTTTCTCTGATAGGTGTTTTAAGTCATTAACACCTTTCTGAGTCCATGCTAGGTCTGATCTAGAAGTCCGGAAAAGGAGGCAGGGGAAGCAAAATAAAGTGTTGGTGTCGCTACAGCCAGTTAGCCAAGCCTTTTTGATAAACCAGCTCCTTGAGAAACAGCGATGAAAATGCTTACGTCTGTCCTTTGACTCCTGCCTAATGGCGATGTCGGGCCGATCAGGACCAAGATTTTTTACTCTCAGCTTTCCCTCCAGTGTCCTCCCCTCAAAAGCGGTTTCTTTGAGTGATTTAACTGAATTTTCCTTCTCAATATTGATCGCCATTGAAGTTCCGAGAGACGGGAGTCCAAGGCGGTGTGTACAAATATAAAGCTGGTCTTTTATTCAACATGGAACAGCATATAAACAAACTCAAGCCCGGGGAAATTGACTGACCGGAAAACGGAAGTTCCTTTAAACTAAAATGTCCGTGCGGAACAATACCCCCACCCATAGTTCCGTGAGTGAATGATGTCAACCCACCACATTATTTTGTTTTTGTTTACACTCCTGCCCTAAATGTATAAACACTATGATTATACATTTTACGGACACCAACTATATAATATGTACCTTGTTAATAATAAATAAAAGTATAAAATTAATAAAAATGTAAGTATTTTTTTATAACAATTTAGAATGTGGGAAACTTTTGAACCAATTTTGGGAAACTTTTGAACCAAACAGTCTGGCCTAGATTCTGAAATATACTTACTTTTTCCCTAAAGGAGGGGGGCTGTCTAAAATGACTTCTTTTTTTTAAATCTTGTTTCAGTTCTACCACAACCACAGTCGATTTGAAAAGGCACATAAAATGTACGATTAGAATCTACAAAGCAACCCCCCTTTGCTGTGAGGTGCTGTAAGTATTCTGGAAAACCACATTGACTGTGTAGTGATATGTGTTTCCAGCACATGATAGTCTTTGACTTATTGATAAGCAACAAAGTCCAGCCTGTTGTTTTAGACTCCATAGAAGCACTTTGCAATGACTGCTGAATCAATGTTGAGGGATAAACCTTGCTCTTAAAGCCTGAAGCATTGTTGTAATTGTAAAAAAAACTGAGCGGCCATTTAGTGGCTGGTGTCAATCCACTTATCAGAGGCTTCAGCGTCATGGTTTTGAAAAGCAGATTTCTGGTGGGAAAAGCAAAGAACAAGTGAGAGTGGTTGTACACTCATTGATAAGGGCCCTTCACCTTTCCCTGATCCCTCTCTCTTTTTTTATTTACTCTCAATCATGTGCTCCCTGCCCCCTTCTCTCCCAGCAAACAAACACAGATGCCTGAACTCAGGTTTCTCCTTAGGTTTCAGGTGGGAGGGAGCCGAGGAGATGGGTGGAGTGGCTGGAGGAGGGCCTTAAGTGGTTACACTCTAGCGGTCGACTAAAGGAGAGCTCTTCTCTCGATCACCTGACCGCACTCCAGCAGCATTAAAGTTTCACGGCCACACTGCAGGAATGTGACCAGTGCTTCGTCAGGTCTCTTTTTCTTTGGATTATAAACTAGAGACTGAGGGAAAACCAACTGAAGCAATGTACTCAGGACAATATTAGGATAGTCAAATCCAGAAATTGTCTGGAGTTTACATTTCACTAATTTAATGACATTGTCCAAAATGCTCTCAACTACTGGAAAAGCTCAGTGTGTTTTAGGCCAGGGGGTGCATCTGTGTGAAGGAGGACATAGATATCACGGTTATCTTGTCGCCCTCAGCCTTTAGGAACAGTTCACATTTTCCCTGCATCTTTGGGAAAATGACCCTTCTTTAGCTTTGGCTGTTGCTTTTCTTGAGTTTTGCCACTAGCCTTAAAACAGAAACATCAACAATGGTTTGGCAATAATTCTCCAGACCATGAGCTTCTCTATTCACACGAGTTCAAAGTAGGATGTATTGGAGCGGGCAGGGTAAAGTAAAGCTAAAATGTCCAGTGACAATGATTTGGATCATTTGGCTTCTCAGATACAGCTCCTATTGGTAGTATTATGTCAGGGTTCCTGTACATGTTTGATATGAGCTTGAGAGATATGCAAGATTGAGATCAACATCTTGAATAAAAAAAGGTGATGAAGAAGTGGGGGCGGGATGAGAGGCAGGCCCACGGAGCAGATAAGATGAGCTGGACAATACAGCCATTGTCATGTGATCACAGTGGGATGCAATTCCCACACAGACCAGGGTGTATGCACAGCAGGGGGAGGGGTAAAGGGAGGAAGGGGGGAGCAACAGGTGAATTCCAGCAGACTGTCTTTCACATATAGAGAGGGCCTTTGATGGCAAAACCCCCGAACCAGGTGAAGGAGGCCTGGCTCACCACCTTTTCATTATTCGTCCCTCTCAAGTCAATAAAGGTTTTACTCACATCCTCTTTGTGTAGTGATATGTACTGTTGATCTATATAGCCGGCTGACTGTATAGAAATGTACATGACTGACATTTGAAATAAGCTATTGCGCAAATTGATACATTTGTTTCAAGTCATAAAATACTGCTTTTAATGATAATGTGCCCAATTGTTCCAGCGAAAGGGGCCACCACACTTTTAAAAAAAAAACCTATAAAGTTGCAAATATAACCTGTTTAACAAACGGTCTCATACTTTACTGAAGTCTGTTCTCAGCGTTTACACAGGAGGCTCACAAACCTGGAGTTTTAAGTTGAAAACTGGCTAAAACTGTTTTAAGCTTTTTAAAAAGGGAGGAGGGTTGTGATCCTAGCCAATCTATTTCTGTGAACATGGGCAAGTTAGCCATTGTAAGGTGACCTTGTTTGAATAATCAGAGGCCTACCATATAACATGTCCAATACAAAAGGAACACCTTGGTCTGAAGGGAGGCATTAGCAAAGTAAACAAAGTTGAAAAGCAAGCTCATCTTTCAAGATTAAACCAGATATAGCTACACCTCAAAGCCATTAAGAAATTAAAGGGCTAAATTGTTTTTAATGACTAGACAAAACAAATAAAGTTGTTCCTCATCAACACTGAGACATTACAGCCTACTCAAGAGTAGGCTTTATAAAAGTACAAATCAATCTGGATAATCCCATGTGCAACTGATACAGTTTTAGTGGACCTATTCTGCGTCAGAGGTCTGTTTAAAGTGTAATGGCTCGGAACATTTACTTTCCACACATGTAGGGAGATTAATTCAATTATATATTTGCCATAAAAAAAAAAAGAAATACCTCCAGCAAAGGAATAAACAGAATAATCTGGTCAATAACAATTCAAAGCTTTATTGGATTTACAAAATTGAAGATTCTAAAACATTTACAATCATACACATTTCCCAGAATTTGCAATACAAACGTTTACAATCTCTTTAGGGCCATCGGAACACGACTTATTAAAGAGCACAGTGATACAAACTTCCCAATCCCCTTATTTCTTGAAAAGGGGATTTCTTTATACGGTCCCAACCAACAACAGAACATGACACCAAGAGCAGCAGGGCGCGTCCCCAGCTGGTGCGTAAAGGTAACGGAGAGTCAAACAAACTCCAACGATGACAGAAAAAAAGTATTTGGTAGAATCCAAAGGGGGCCTGTTCTTGCGAGACCGTTGAATGCCCAGTCCAGCAGTCTTGGCAGTGTGAAGAGCGACATCAGTCCGGTTTAGGACCTCCCGAAGAGGAGGGAAGCGGCCACAGCCAGCGGCAGCAGCAGCGTAGAGGCGGCGGTCCACCCGCAGCCGCTTTTGAGTGTCGTGTTCACGCCGATGGTGGTGGGCATCATTGTAGTATAGTTGCCCATAGTCGTGTTAACCGTGGAGTTCTGGGCCTGCACCACCTTCAAAAAATAAGATCACGTCAGATACTTTCTTAACTTAACTAGGCTACATTGAGGCAGATCAAACGCACTAGGCAGATCAAAAGCAGGCATTGGTCTGTACGCGCAAACATGGTTAAAAAGGTGACCATGCTTTGCGGATAAGCTCATGATTTTAAATTCAAGCAGGAAATTCTATCAAGCATAACACTTATCCTCCAGTTTAAAAAAAACCGGATTAGTTTAAATTAAAAGGTTCCATTTCCACTAGAATCGGCCTATTCCCTGAAGTGTTGCTCTTATAAAAGATAAACGTTAACAAAAAAAACACCATGTGAGAGCTTGCCAAGACGCCGAAGAAGAGACTGATGTTGTTCACAATTTGTTCATTTCAGTGCAGAACATTTTTAGAAAACTAAAGTAGTCTAATATCACGTTGAAATTCAGAGCAAAAAATAAATGAGGAGCAAAACTAACCTGTGTTGAGATGAGATGGAGAGCCAACAGGAGACCTCCGAGGAAAGCTAGACACATCTTGTTCATCTTGCTGTGGAGTGTGAGTGAAGTCTGGCTCGCGAATCAGGTCAGTTCCTTTGGAAGGTGAAGGGATGAGTGAAAGAGGAGATGCAGCCGCGCGCTTTATACCCCCGGTGACGTCATTGTCCACTCAATGCCACCTGCTGAAGCCGAGGCCGTGCTGCATTCATGTGCTGTCGAAAATATGTTAAGCGTCAAGCACAGACGTATGTATAGGCTACAACTCTGAAATAAAACAAATTGATAATGGCTGATTTATTTGGTGATTTCGTCGAATTGAGAAAGACTGCTGTTTGTCAGCATACTTTCAAAGTCAAAGTTGTGGTGACATTTAAAAAAAAAAAAATAACCACCCACCAGTATTAATAGCATAAGTATTTCTAATAGTAGGAATAAGTGTCGTTTTCTTAGTTATTTAAGACTAGAGTTTTAGTTTTTAATTGTAACCACTGGATGGCAGTGAAAGCTCGCCAGCACTCTCAAGATTGCAATCTTGTGCACTTCCGGTAAAACATACTTTCAAAGTAAAACAACTCAAACGGATCAGTATAATGACAGGATCGATAAACCCAAGTGCAGTAACGGGAACTATTCCTAATAATATACATTTGAAGGTGAATTTTCCTGCATAGGAACACATTTAAACCATTACATATTTTATTGAATTCCAGTGACCGCCCGTCCAACTTGAGTTTTAAATGCGATTGATTTATATTGATCCTACTGGCTTTCCGTAGTTGTCCTTGCCTTAATTTCTTCCGGAAGAAACACAGCATTGGACGAAGGACGGAATATGACAACACGTAGACACATAGATAAATTCGCACAGTAAATTGTCACAACAACACTTGTTATTAATTGTCTTTTTGCTTGGATACAGAGCTACCTCACCTCTCCATGCTGCTGTGCCGGGTTTCGGCAGTAAGCCAGACACTATCGAGATGGGGACGGAGGTCACACCGGGGAGGCGGCCTCCTGCACCGGGCTCTCTCCTTCAGCTCCAGCCGCTGTCAGGCTGTCAGTCCGGGGGAGGGCAGCCCTCAGCCCGCAGAGACAGGCTCTCCCCAGGGACTGTACCGAGACACAGTGCTCCTTCCCCGGACTGACTTCCCAATGAAACTGACCGGACAGAAGCTGCTGAACAGAGAGCTCCAGATTCAGCAGGTACAACGAACCATTTAGGCTGACCCTCTACGTCCCAAAATCCTCTACACTACTTAGGGTTCACTACTATCCCTCTCTATACGTGTGGATGCATGCATTTGACTCATTGTTTGGTGCTCTTACAGGTAGCGCCCTTTGAATTATGCTTATTTGTTTTCACGTGAAATATGAAAACTACACTTTTGCAGGAGTGTGGATTTGCAGATTTGTACTCCTGGCAAAGAGAGAGGAAGGCCAAGAAGGAGTTCTGCCTACATGATGGACCCCCATATGCCAATGGAGACCCTCATGTAGGACATGCCCTCAATAAGGTGATAACTCATATCATGTTTTACTTATTTCATACTGTAATGCTGCAAAAATATAATTACTAGTTGCGTTTGTTGCAGCTTTCAGGTGGCAATGACTCAAACAATGCCAAAGTAATAATTAATTTCACTGTCTTGTTTGTGTCCAGATCCTGAAAGATATCCGAAACCGTTTTGAGATGCTGAGGGGGCGTCAGGTCCACTACATCCCAGGGTGGGACTGCCATGGCCTGCCCATCGAGCTGAAGGCTCTTGGGGAGTTGGGGACCAGCGGCTTGGGCCCCCTGGAGATCAGACAGAAAGGTAAAGACGGACAGAAAGCCGGATGACTGTTGTTGGATCTGCAGCTGCTCTAATGTTTCTATCCTCCCTAGCACGAGAGTTTGCGGAGGGGGCCATAGCTCGTCAGAAGGCTGCTTTTCAGCGCTGGGGGGTGATGGCTGACTGGGACCAATGCTACTACACGTATGATGGGGTCTATGAGGCTGCTCAGCTGAAGGTCTTCCAGGAGATGCACAGCAAGGTGGGCAGAAACTGTCAAAACCGACAGGGAAATACTGTGTGATGTTTTAATTGTTATCATCTCAGTCTAATTCTTTTCCCTTTGTTGATCTTCAGGGTTTCATCTACCAAGACTACAAACCGGTCTTCTGGTCTCCTTCAACAAGGTACTGAGTTAGTGTGCATGTGTAGAAGAGGCCGCGTGCCTTCTTTTTTACATCCAAACACGATATCTGATTCTGTAACCCGGTCTACCTGCCTCTCTAGAACGGCCCTGGCAGAGGCAGAGCTGGAGTACAACCCTGAGCATGTGAGCAGATCCATCTATACCACGTTCCCCCTGAGCACACTGCCACCTGGGATAGCCTTAGAAGGTAACACACACACACACACACACACACACACACACACACACACACACACACACACACACACACACACACACACACACACACACACACACACACACACACACACACAATGTTCCTTTGAAATATTGCTTTCGGGTATTTCCATGTCAGTTTTGTATTGGTATAGTTGTCACATTTTATCCAATAAATGTCATCTTGATTTTTTGTATCTGGTTAAACCATGTTAAGCACTTTGTAACTTTTGTTAAAAAGTCGTAGCTGTATTAATAAAGTGTATTATTATTATTTACAAGTGAACATTCCTCCTGTCTCTGCAGACACACAGTGACCCATATAGCTCAGCTGTTCAAAGAAAAGGGCAGCGACTGCTGGTGGGAGCTTCCTGTTGAGGATTTACTGCCAGATGAGGTGCTCAAGAAGGTGAGTGTGTGTGTGTGTGTGTGTGTGTGTGTGTGTGTGTGGGGGGGGGGTTAAAATACAGTGAGCGCCGAGTTGTGATAAACAAGCCTCAGTAATACATCAAAGCAGATCCCTTTCTACTATGATAAAATATCATTATTAATGTTATTTTAAAGGCTTTTGGTCAAGAGTAGAAAGAATTACTTTGAGCTGTTTGAAATCAATTAAGTCAAATATAAAAATGTTTTTGGCCACCACTCTACTGCCCAGAAGAAAAAGCAAACATCCCTGAATACATTTTGATTGAACAAAAGAAGACTCTCATTCGGCATTAAACCTTTTGCATTTGGCTGTTGATTTTTTATTGACATTGACATTTATTCATTATTAATATTTTCATCAGTCGTCATAGCTTTTCTCTAGGTGAGCAATGAATCTCCTTTTATTCTCTGCCTCTCCCTGTGTGTCTCTTCAGAGTAAAGCAGGTCCAGTGACTGACTACGTTCGCGGAGAAGACGTCCTGGACATCTGGTTCGACAGCGGCGCTTCATGGGCCGCAGTACTAGAAGGTACGTCTAAATCTGTCCTGCATGTTCAAGTAGATTCATTTAATTTGATATTGTATGGCAATGTTTTCATCCTCAGTCATCTGGGGTGATTTAAGGGTAACAGCAAAACGCCTTTAATCAACTCAGCTGTCATTAGTGTTATTGTAGAGAAAGCTCCTTACACTGTCCGCTGCTTAAGCTGCTTTAGAAAGCGGACTGTAAGCAGAAGCAGCACACACATGGATTATTAGATTAGATTATAAAGCAGTGCAGCCTCAGCACACTAGGGTCAGGTGTCTGCAACTGAACATTGGTAGAACAGAAGAAAATCAAATCAGTGAACACATTTATAATGCAGATACAGTGCCTGAGATATCCACCATAACTTAATCTTGCCCTAAATCTTCAAATCATACTTACATTACACAAATGTGCCAGTATGTATTGAGGCCCTGAGAGGCAAGTGAGAAACTAAATGTCTGGTGGATTATTTTTTTAAACCTTTGTCTTTGAAATGGTACAAAATATAATTTTGTACCATTGTGGCTGTTGTTACAACAATAAACACTTAAAGGTGGGGTATGTCATTTATTTCAGAAACACTTTTTGTTATATTCCATGGAATGCTCTTAACATCCCGATAGCAATGAATATCTNAAGTGCTTTGACAACAAATACATAAAAAAATGTCATCTGTGGAAGCCTTAGTACTGTAAAAAGCACGACCAATCATCTGAGCCGGCCCGGCTAAAATAACTGGATGGCCTACCTGCCTGTCAGCCTTCCATCTGTGCACAAACTTATCTCGTGCCCTCATTGGTCATGTGCACGTTCGTGTGTGTTGGAGGAGGGGCTCTGTAACAAATATTTTCAAATTCTAGCACACTCGAGCTGGTTTCTCCAAAATTACCTACCCCACCTTTAATGACAAAATACATTTAAAAAATCACCTGTTGAAACTTTTTGTCTGAGTATTGTTACAGTGAGAAGGAAAAATGTCTTTATTTTCAACCCCACAGATATAATACAATGAAATTATTATTTTTTTAAACACAAAAGACAAAACTGATATTTGTTACACTTTCCTCTCGGAGCTTCCATAACTATGAAAACAAGATAAATGTCTTTTATCTACAGCAGAAAGGGTTCCACTCTATCTTTTAAGGACCCATAACACATATTTCTGACGTAATTGAGATGAGAAGGTTCTTTTTCTGTCCTTGGAAATAGGATACGAGACCAAATGACTCCTTAAGGTGGTCCTTTTAAAGTTGTCTGGTTGTGTTGTTATTTCCAGAGGAGTCTGAGGGAGACTCTGAGGAGGCGGAGTCCCGTCTCAGCTGGCTCCCCGCTCGGCTCCGCAAACCTCTGGTCCCAGGTCACATGATCCCCCTCCTACAGGCCTGCAGCGCCTCCCTCTGACATGTCTCTGTTACACTCTGTCTCTGTTTCCCGGGCTCAGACTGCTTTTACCTGTCACTTAAGACAACTGTGGTACCTAAACACTGAAAAAGGACATTTAGTCCAACTCAGTTAATACTCTTCATGGAGCATTTGAATGTGCTGTGAAGAGTATTTATGGATAGTGGACAGCATGATTCTCCACTCCTCTGTTTCTTTGTGGCAGCTTGTTTCTTTTTCCAGGAATGGCTCAAACTCTGCACTTTGTTTTGTATGTGGATTCCTTCAGGATCAAAATAGACGTTTGCTCAAACTTGTTTCTGCCTGTGATGCCATGGCTGCAACACCTGTTTGTCAGATAACTGTTTAGATATGAAATCTTGAGTTAAAGAAATAAAAACAGGCAATTTAGGGGCGTTTTGGACATGGCATGTTTCCCTAGTCTTAAGCAACGGTCACCTTAAAGTGTGGTCTTTGCATTCGCCCCCCCCCCCCCCCCTAACACTGGCTGCTCTCTCTTGTCTTTTCTAGACATTTCTCTCCTCTGGGACAACACTTACTGTTTTATTTGTTTTTAAGTAGAAGGGAGTAACAGATTTTCTTTCTCTCGCCCTGCAGAGTCAGACTGCAGGGCGGATGTGTATGTGGAGGGGAAGGACCAGATAGGAGGCTGGTTCCAGTCCTCGCTGCTCACCAGCGTGGCCGTCAGGAACAAGGCTCCTTACAAGTGAGTGTCCTGTCCTCTCCCTGTGGGGGTACAAATGTACTGAAATGTAATAAAATGACTTTGTAATGTGAATAAATGCCAAAGAATGTTCCATTGAGGCAGCCGAGGTTGAGATACTGTGACTTTTGGCTCTAGCATGGGTCAGGCTCCAAAAACACTAGCTTTCACAGAAGCCAATACAATAAGTTATACTACTAATGACCAATGAACTGAACTTGTGTTAAATATATGCGACAACGCCTTGTACGCCACAATTGTACCGCATGTAGCAATAATCAAATTATACACAGAAATACTAATTCAAAGCCACTTACATTTACACAAATGTGCTATACCACTAAGAATAGCGATGAATAGCCAAGAATCACATTTTCAAAATGTTCATTTACACTAACCTAAGTGAACTAACTTTTTTTTGCATTTGTGTGTAGGGCTCTGGTGGTCCATGGTTTTGCTGTCACTGAGAAAGGAGACAAGATGTCCAAGTCTCTGGGGAACGTAGTGGATCCAGATAAAGTCATTAATGGAGGGGAGGTAATGGAGACTTTAACCACACCCTGATGAACTGAGCTTCATATCATCCTTTATTAATTCACTTAAACAATAAGCCTTGTTACTTACAACCTGGTGTTTGTCCTGCACTCTTCTTCTCTCAATGTCCCTCCATCTCCAGGACCCCAGTCTGCCAGCATACGGGGCCGATGTGCTGCGCTGGTGGGTGGCCGAGTCCAACGTCTTCTCTGAGGTGCAGATTGGACCAACTGCTCTCAACTCAGCCAGAGACAGCATCAACAAGGTACCAAAGTGCGGTATGGACACTGTACGAGTGGCTTGCGTTATTTCAATAAGGAAAGACTTCATTTTTAGTTTAAAGAACATTTATTGACAGATGCGCCATATGATAAATGTTAAAAGTCTTTGACGAATAGTCCCCAATCCTGAAATCGTATATATAAAAGGGGGAAATGCAGACATATAGGAACCCCCCCCCCCCCGGGCCGTAGAACGACTGGTGGTTCGATAGTTTCGTAAGGAAGTTTGTTAGTCGAGGGAGGAAGTAGGGTAGGTAGAAGGAAAGGGGTACGGGTACCGGTTAGTAACGGTACGGAATACTTCCGTTAGGAGTTAACGTACTTCCGTACCGTTTCGGGGTCGGACAGGGGTAAGTTTATTAGGTAGTAAGTAAGGGGGGAAAAAGGGGGTTGGGGTTTAAAAGGGGGGGAAAGGGGGTACGGGGTACCGGGGGGACCCGTTTTCGACGTACCGGAAACGTCGGTTAAGGAAACGGAAAAAACCCCGTTAACGGTTAAAAGGTTTTAAACCGACCCGTTTAAAACGGACCGTTTTTCGGGTTAACCCGTTAGGTTACCGGAACGGGTTAAAGGGAAACGGGTAAGGGGTAACGGGGAAAACCCGGAAACCCGGTTTTTTAAAAAAGTTTTTTTTAAACGGGTTTCGGGTTACGGTTAACCGAAAGTCGTAACCCGTAAACGTTTACGTAAAGGTTTAACGGTTTACCGGTTCGGTACGGGTTCCGGTAAGGGGTTACCCTTTAACGGGGTTACGGGGTTAAAGGGGTTAAACGGGTTAAACGTTTAAACGGGTTAAACGGGGTTTTAAAAAAGGGTTTAAAACGGGTAAAACCGGGGAAAACCCGGGGTTCCCGGGGGTTTAAGGGTAAAGTTTAAGGGTAACGGGGAACCTTTCGGGGGTTAAGTTTTAAAGTTTTTACGTTAAAGGGTTTCCCCAAACGGGTACGTTTGGGGTACGGGGAACCGGGTTTAAACGGGGAAACTTTAACGGGGGTAAACTTTTAAGGGGTTTCGGTTTTTAAACCCCCCCCGGGGTAAAAACCCCGTTTTTAAAAATTTTTAAACCCCGGTTTTTTAACGTTTAAAAAAAAGGTCCGAAACCGTTTAAACGTTTAACGTTTTAAATTTTTTAAACCGGAAAACGGGGTTTTTAATTTTTAACCCCCGGAAAAACGGGTTTACCGGGTTACCCCCGTTACCCCCTTAAGGGTTTAAACCCTTTTTCGGTAAGGGAAACCTTTCGGGTACCCAAA
>NW_011337730.1:128871-178449 GCF_000735185.1 Notothenia coriiceps
GTCTAGACACTGGTGGTGATGTTGAAGGATTTGATGAGGAGATGGGATGAAGAGGAGGCGTGACGAGATCTCTGGATTAGCTCTCCTGGGCACAGGATATGATGAAGGGAGGTGGAAGGGGAGGAGGCGGGCTGCAGCATGAAGACCTGAAATCACAGCTGACTGCAGGAGAGAGGAGAACCATTTTAAAGTTTGGCTGCAGCACGATGATTGGCTGCTGGAGATTGAGGTGAAATGTAATAGGTTAAAGAGAACGCCTGTGATGAGCTGATTATATGCAGCTGCGGAGTGAATGAATGTGTACCCAGTCTTCCTGAAAGAACTTGTGCTGAGCTTCATGTGTACGAGACTCAATGCCTTTTTGTTGTTCCTCCACCAGCTGAGGAACAGTCTGAAGTTCCTGCTCGGCAACCTGCAGGGCTTCGACCCCCGTGTGCAGGCGGTGGACCCCAAAGAGATGCACTACATCGACCAGTACATGCTGCACCTGCTCCGCGAGTACAGCATCAAGGTGAGTTCAGGTGTAAAGCTTGTTGACCTCAGTCCAAAGTGCCTCAGCTGCTGACTGATATGTGTTTGTGTGCAGGTGACGGACGCCTACACTGAGTTTGATGCTGGCCGGGCCATCCGTGTCCTGCAAGGCTTCATCGCCAGAGAGCTCTCCAGCTTCTATTTCAGCATCATCAAAGACAGGTAAAGGCTCGGCACAACAGGAACACAACTTGTTCAGTGTGCTAGCATTCTTCCAAATACCAAGCACTTCACAAGACTGAAAATATCCCTTCATGTTTCTTCTAAACTCGCACATCTGTTTGTCCTGCTTTGTTCCTTGTTCCATCTTTTCTCATTTCTGCCTCTTTATGTACTATATTTTCTTAATGTTTTATGTTATTAAAGTTTCTTGAAATAGTTTTCTATCTGTGTTTTTTAATTTTTGTTTAATTTTTAATGAATGCACCACAACACAAAGTCAAATTCCTCGTATGTGTTAACCTACCTGGCAATAAACCTGATTCTGATTCATTTAGGTTGTACTGTGATCCAGAGGACTCGCTGGGCAGGAGATCGTGTCAGACTGCCTTAGAGGAGATTCTGGACGGAGTGACCCGATCCATCGCTCCCATCCTGCCCCACCTGGCTGAGGAGGTCTATCTGCACGCACCAGGACATGGTGGTATGTGCCAATCACAACCACACAGTATATTAAGTGTTTGCTTGCTAACAAGAGTATTCATTAAACCACATTTGTTTCTGCAGAAGGAGAGACATTATTTAAGAGCGGCTGGATCAAAAGCAGCTCAGTGTGGCGCCGCCCAGGATTGGAGGAGGCGGTGGAAGGGGCGTGTGCCATCAGAGACTCCTTCCTGTCTTCCATTCCGGGCAAAAACGCAGCTCAGTACGACCTCAACATCGCTGTAGAGCCCGGTCTGCTGTTTGAACTCATAGAGGTCAGTGAAATGTTGTTAGCAAGCCAATTTCTTTCATGTATATAATCAGTCTATTTTTAAGGGATAGTATAAATTCAAAGTCCTCCTCTTCACCCCCAGTCCCTGCAAGAGCATCCCAGCTCCACCTCGTCCCAGCTGGCGGAGCTGATGATGGTGGCGCGGGTCAACCTGTGCAGCGTGCTGCCCCGGGACCTGCCCTCAGACGCCCTGCTGAGCAGCGGCTCCTTCCTCATCAACCTGGAGGGTGAGGACATCCACACTGAGCGGATGATTTCATGTGCACAGAGGTTTTACACGTTCCATGCAGCTGGATCCTTTTGGATCAGATTGAAACCAACAGCAGGTTTTGTTCTGCACTGGTGACAGGGGTAGCTGGAGGCATAATGTTATTTTAATTTATTATGAATGGGAAACATGCTTTGAGGGAATTTCTTAACATTTTGTTCAAACGTCCGCTTAGACTATAGACTTCACTGTGAATTATTTTTTTATGGCATTCTATAATTTTACTTTTTAAACATATGTAATTATAGCGATATGGCATACAACACATATTACCTTTTTGATGAAATATAATGGCATACCATTTTTCTGAAGGCTTTTTCAATGAAACATTTGTGAAATACTACAGTATACAATGTTTTCTTTTTTAAATGAATATTTAATGATATACCATACTACAATTCTTTTTTTATTGAATGGTACTAGGACTTGTTTTTAAATGCATTTTTATTAAGAACAAAATGTTGACTTTTTACAACATTTGATACACTCCATAGTGGATAAGATCTACAACATTGTGTACAACACGTGATAAGCTATGCCTTTTCTGATGTGTGTCCTCTCAGGTGGTGTTATCCGAGAGGACAGTGCCTACAAAATAGCCGCGGTGCCCACCTCTGCCGCCCGCTGCCCGCGATGCCGTCGATACACCGCCGACTCAGCAGACTGCCTGTGCCCGCGCTGCCAGAGTGCCGTCTCACAGGCTCACTGACAGGCCTGTCAGCACGACGACCAGCAAACCTCCTATCGACTGTTGTTTTCCTGCTTCGGGTGAAGTTCCTCGTTAGACAAGGTCTAACAATCGGCAGAGAAAACTGACTCCAAATCTGCATCACTCCGCTTTTCTGTCTGCTGTCAGTAATGCGAAGACACAGGACTGGCATTGTGATGGAATGGCCTGAACATCGCATAAGATCACTGTTTCAGGCTTCACTGCCTTATGTACTTACATTTGTTCCAGAGCAGCAGGTTGAGAACTCTAAAACCAAAATGACAGCCTTGGTCCCTCGTCTGGCCTTGAATGAGCTTTGTTCTTGTACCACAAATCAATAAGCGTGAGAAATGTTTACCGTTATGTACAGATGGGAATTGGAAGATATTTACATTTATTTTCGCTGTAGAAGGGATGCTATTCAGTTTTTTTGTAATGTGTAAACAAATCATTACGATGAGGGTCACACTTTCAATAATGCTGTATGGAAGAAAAGTCTCTAAATGATAAATAAATGGAGTTTCATCTCTAGACATGATATGAGAGTAATGAAATGATCGGCTAATGACACTGCATTAGAAAGCTCTTTATTCTGCAATGACACAGACTACAGAATAGGAGACAAACAAACAGGCACAGATAGTACAGTACTGTCTGCATATATAAATAAAAAATAAGGTCCATATTTCTTTATGATACATCTCTTGTCCATGGGAGGGAGAAAGGAAGAAGGAGAACTGAACTCTGATATGGCACACAGTTAGGACACCAACACTGACATGTGATCTCTAAAGTTCCTCAGACAAACATGCCCTGTCCATTAATAACCATTCCTTAAACTTATTTTCCAGACAATAATCTTCAATAACACAATACAAGTTACATGCGCGGAAAATATGATGGGTTAAAAGGCTATAATATGCACTCTTAATCTTTCTTCAATTAAGTTGTGAGAACAAAGATATCTTATTAACATGAGCCGAGTGACGAAACACAAAGTCTCCATGACAAAGAGGTTCAGAAGGCCGTTAATCATATTTTCTCGTTACCCTAATGTGGTACAGACCTTGTTTTATTTCTTAATTTCCTTCTCTCCACCTGCCCTCACTGACCCTGCCTCTGAAGGTGCTGCCCTCCACCTCTCGGGGTCAGCCCTCAGCAGAGAGGGCCTCCACAGCCTCCAGCAGGTGCAGGGCCAGAATGTACTGGGCGTGGTTCTCCGGCAGGATCTCAACCAGCCGGCCCACCAGCCTGCTGGTCTGGGACAGGGGGACGAGGGGCAAGCGCAGCTCACTGGGGTCCTACAGGACAAAACAACACTTTATCAATATTACGCTGGTAAACAGGCAGCAAGACTATAAGGGCGACATGGTGTGTGTTCCTATCAGGGAGAATACCATCAGTGGACAAAACTCTTTGTGTTTCCCATAAAACAGTGGCATTGTGTAAAGAAACTGCTATTTAAAAAGGGTAAACATTCGAAAATAAATGAATATTTGCTGGTGATTTTCAGGATCATATATAAAATATTTGACTTGGTGATAATCGAAAATAATACAAATATACACTTTAGACCTTTAATGGATGTCAGAGCAATAAAAAAAAGAAATAGGATGCACAAGGGTTAAAAAGGAAAATGAAAATAAATCCTGTTGAGTGAGAAAACTGAATTATTTAATTATTTTCACTAATGTCAGTAGTCTGATAGCTCTGTAGCTGCAGACAGTAAGGTTGATTTGTAGATTTGTGGTTCAGTGTCCAGTCAGAAATGTCCTCAGTGTATAAGATGACATTGTCTGTTGCCTCACCATCGCCTTGATCCATGTGCAAAGGGTGGGGGGCAGGCGGGCCAGCAGCTCCATGGCGGACTGCGTCTGACTCTGGCTGTGGAGCAGACAGTAGCTCAGCCTCTGTCCCGTCAGCACCAGCAGCTGGGAGCCCAGCACGTCCTTATCCTCCACCTCCAGCATCACCTGGGGGGGGGGTAAGAGGAGTCAGAGCAGGATACTGGACTGAATCAAGCCCTGTGGTCAGGAGAATAGTTTGTTGTTAGTGTGTGCCTGCCACAAAGGAAAGCACATGTTCCCTTGCCTCCTCAGCGCGGGGGTCCAGGCCCTGGCTGTAGAGCTCACAGACCAGGTGTCTCCTCAGGATGTCGGGGTTGACCTGCAGCAGGGAGCCCAGCTCCAGACACAGCGAGGGCCACCAGTCAGCCTTGGGGCCATTCGAGGGGGGAGTGGGGGACGTGTTGCTGGAGGCTGGGATGGACGGATCGTTGATAGCCTGCACCCAGGCCGTCAGCACCCGGAGGAGGAACTGAACACAGGAGGAAGGAGGGATTAGAGGACGGGTACGGAGAGGGAAGAAGAGTCGGAAGCAGATGAGGAAAAATCCTATTTTTTAAGATCTTCTTTTTCTGTTGACCCGTCGTTGTAACGCCAGCTCTCACCTCTTGTCGTATTGACACCAGGCCGGGGTCCATGTCTCCGCTGGGCATCAGCTGGATGGTGGTCAGATCTCTGAAGAAAGCATTCTTACCCTGAGAAAGTAGACAGACATGTTGGTGCACAAATAACTCAACACAATAGGGTTTAGTTTTTGTAATAACAACCAAAGGAGAGAGTTCTTTATAATATTTCCCTTTGGTTATAACAGGTAGCAAAGATAAAAAATGACACTTAACCAATGCTAGGATCACAATCTTAAAAATAATAATATTAAATATGTATTGAATTCAAAGTGGCCTGGTGACTTTTTTTTTATTGTTTAAGTGTAAACATTCAATAGCCCAAATAAGGGGTGCCATGTTTAAAAACTTAATTTACCTTGTTTTCTGACACAATAAAAAGTTTAAATTAGTTAATAAAGTAATTACTGTTAGTTTAACCATTACTGTTATATGGAAAACAGTTTATGTATGCTGTCAATTTGAGTTCTTAGAAAGGAAAAAAATAAATGAATCGAATCTCTCAGGTCCGACTATCGTTAGACGAAATGTAAATGTGTGTATCTCTAAAGGATTCCCTTCACTAATCATGAGTATATGTGTGTCAGCAGTCTCCTCACCTTGCTGTCAAACAGGCTGAGAGGTTTGACCTTCAGGCTAAAGGTCATAGCAGCATGTAGCAGGGAGGCGACCAGGCAGTGGTGCTGCACCAGAGGGTAGTGGACGCCCCTCTGCTCCAGGGCCATCTCAGCCAGAGACGCCGGGCCCTCTGCCCCGCACCACGCCTCCTCCATGGACAGCTCCGGGGCCGAGACCTCCTCCACAGCAGAGTCCGCCTGCGGGGAAACGCAACAGAGGAGATGATGATGAGAAAGGCGTGTGGGTTAGTAAACAACATATGGTTAATTAACATTGTTACCACGTATTTAAAGTGCAGAATACACACATGCACAAATGTAAAGCCCTCAAAAAGTGGGCTTTTCTCATTTTCCTGGCACTGTTGGGTTTGAGACTCACTGAGCAGGATCCTGCTGTTTGACACCCGAAGGCCATTTTTCCATTTCATCTGCTGAAGGCTTCTCTTAGCTTCATGAAAGTGAGTTTAATACGAGCAGGATTTGTGACATGCAAGCCAATCACGAGTAAGTTGCATACTGACTCGTGGTTTGATGTGGAAACTCGTAACCTGCAGTTGATTGAAGGTGGGTCACTACAGGCCCATTTATTAAGTTTAGGATATTTTGTTTCTATAACAAGTCCAATGTTAGGCTATTGAAAAGACACATCAGTAATATAGATAGAAATAAACTGAGGGAAGTTTCATGGTAATATCAGATATACTGTTTTACCCTACTGACCTGCAGTGTCTCTCCTTTACTTTTGATTTTTTTAACAAGGTGACTATTTTGTGAAGAAACCATATCATACACCAATTCTAATTGCAAGCAGCATGCCACATCACATGTGTATCAAGTACAGATGTGGTTAGTAGGGCTAGTGGTTTCTCCATGCTTTTTACAGGAATGTCTTTACTTACAAGGTAATCTATAAAAGACACAGGGCTCGTATTTTTAACCAATACTCCAGTCACCTCCATGAGGATCTGCAGCAGCTGCACACAGCAGCCCAGGAAAGAAGTCACGGCTTTGTCTCCCATCCCGACGTCCTGCACAAACGAATACATGTCCTTAATATGGAATCCTAATAACATAATTATACAATCAGAAATAACTTCAATTCAAATGTACTTACCCGTCGACATAAGCGATCTTTGGGTGCTTTCCCCACCTAGGAACAAGAAGTGTGAACATCTCATTTAGTGCCTCTCAGACTCGAAAACACATAGGCATACGTATGTGTGTGACTTACCTTCTCCATGAGGTAGGCTGCTGCTGAGAAGCGCTTCACAATGAACGTGCTCCACATCATCGCAGAAATACCTGAGAGGAAAATCCAACAACACAGTAGAGAGCGTCACTTTCAGAAGGTACTATTATTTTCACTGAGTATATATTTGAGTTGTTATTTAATGCATACCTAAAGAGCAGTTCACCCTTTACCTAATGGATCTGACATATTATTAGATAGATTAGAAAAACTATTATATTAAATGATTGGTAAAGAAAAGCCTCTCACCTAGCTTGATATGTGGACTGGAGACCAGCTTCAAATGTTCAACAGCACACCATAAATATTGGCCCTCCTACGAAGAGAATAAGGAGTCAGTCCAGATGTATTCATTACATTCATAATAGTTTTCTTTACAGATAACTTGTCAAGCTTAAGAGCAAACTAGAAAATGCATTTCCTGTTGAAAATGCATGTGAATGCTGTAAACTGTGTACATTTGTTGCTGAATATTTTATTAGTTGAATGGTCTCTGTAGCTGCTTTTAGCTACAAAAACCAAGTAAGTGTGTTGCTGAACTTAGCGGAGAAATGCAGAAAAGTCAAATGATTTGAATCAAAATTGTTACAGCTTAAATGCATTGCACTTTGTTGTAAACTGGAAAGTGAAATGTTAAACTGGAAGAGTAGGAAAAATAGTGAAGAAGCTTAATATTTAAAAGAAAAGGTTTTAAAAAAAAAGGTATAAACAACAAAATGTATAGCCTTGATGTCCTAAAATAGCTGAATCATTTAATAGTTTAATGGTTTCTGTAGCTGAAAGTAGGCTGAAGGAGTTAAATATTAAATGTAAGTAGCAGTGAATGAATGTTATCAAACACCTGTGTGTGTAAGCCCAGAGATCAAAGGTTGCCATGGTGACGACGTTATCAAACACCTGTGTACATGAGCCCAGAGATCAAAGGTTTCCATGGAGATGTGCTGTGAAAGGAGTGCCTTTCCATTGTTCTGAATGAGGGATAAACCTCTTACATTTCTAACTATAGTTTAAAAACGGTAGATGCTTTCAGTAAAATGTCAACGCGTGGAGGATGTCAGGACCGTGAGGAGTGTCGGAATCTGCTTTTTGTGCACTTTCGGGTCCATAATGTGGCATTTTTGGCAGATTTACTAAAGGTGTGCAGCTGGTGCTCTGAGGACAGATCAGGCTGAATGGATCAGGCTGAATGGAGACATGTCGAACGTTTTTGTCACTTCATGCCCCCAAGAGGCATTTTGTTTAATTTTTTTGCTTAATTCTTTTTTATTTTTCAACGTAGGAGAGGTTTTCCTAAGTTTTTCCTGAAAAATTATCTCCAAGGAGTGTAGGGTTTGGGAATTATGGCAGGTTTAAAACCTTTTTTGTATTTTCAATACACACTAATGCCTCTTTACCAAGCTCCAAACTAAGTTAAATATCTCAAAAAGTATAAAATATATGAAAAATCTGTATAATATAAGTTGTATAGCTGAATGTCTTGTGAGCGTTTTAAAGTTGGAATGAAGTCTCTAGCTGAAAGTNTGTGGAAGGAGTAGCATTTGGCGCAAGGTGTAGGTAAAAGAGGATTTGAAGGTTCCTCCCATTGAGTTACATGTTAAACTAGAGAATGCAATTCCTGAAGAAATTGCTAGTGGGAATGCTTTATGCTGAAAAGCTGACGCTAAACTGCTATGCTGAAATGTAATGTGTAGGAAGAAAGTGAAGAATTAAGATTGAAATGAAATGTGTAAGAAGAAAGTGAAGAATTTAGATTGAAATGATAAGTGAAACACTGGGNAACGTTTTTGTCACTTCATGCCCTCAAAAAGCATTTTGTTTAATTATTTTGCTTAATTATTTGTCATTTTTCAAGCTACGAGATGTTTTCCTACGTTTGTCATGATAAATTATGTCTCAGGAATGTAGGGTTTGGGAATTATGGCAGTTTAAAAAAAATATATGAATGCGAATTTCAAGCTGTCCTCCACTCTTGCTGTGACATCACACACTCTAGTTAATGTTAAAATGTGAAGAAAACCTCTAAAACAAGGTCTGAACAATGTTTAATAACTCTAAAAGTAAGAATCAGATTTAAAAGTTGTTTTACACGAATACTGTCAGAAAGATGTGTACAATTTTAAAGTTGGAATGAGGTGTCTGAGTGAAAGTATGAATGAACAGTTAGCAGTTGAATTGCATGAAGATTTGTTGAAGTCTGAAGATTTTCTCCATTGTTAAAAATGTTAAAAATGGGATGTATTATGGGATGTATCTCTGGAATTATGAAAGTTATGAATGAGAAAAGTAATAGCCATCGATTCCCGACCGAGCTGAACGTTTTGATGTTTGAACGGAGTTTCTGTGATGTTCAATGCGGGAGGAGAAGAGGGCCAAAATACCGGCGAAATAACAAACTTTTCGTGCGTAGAATAACAGTTAGTTGGAAAGCTGTTAACAGAATTCCCACTAAAAAAGTGAATATTTCAAAAAGTATAACATATTTTGAAAAAGTTGAAAGTGTCCCATCATGTGCTGAAAAGGCTGAATATTTTGACATTTGAATGGTTTCTGTAGCTGAAAGTATGCTGAAGTTATTGAGCCAAAGTATTTGGTGAAATAATAAGAAGTTGAAGAATAAAGATTTGAAGAACTATAGTGGAACAGCATTCAAACTATAGCGGAACAGCATTCGCACTAATAAAAAACGTACACAAAAAACTTGGAACCTGGAACTAGAACCTAAAATTGGAATTTAGAACATGGGATTTGAATTTGAATATGGAATATAGAACTGGAATATGGAATTAAAACTTGGAATAAAAACTTGGAATTTAGAATGTGGATTTGAAACCTTAAATTGGAAACTTGAATTGGAATATGGAATTTGAACTTGGAATATTAATTGGAAATTGTAATGTGGAATTGGAACCTGGAATATGAATTCGAAATTGGAATTTGGAATGTAGAATTGGAGGAATTGGAATTTACATTTGGAACTGGAATTTAGATTTGGAATTATTTAGAAAGTGGAATTTGGAATTGGAATCAGGAATTGGAATTTACATTTGGAACTGGAATTATTTAGAATGTGGAATTTAGAATGTGAAATTTAGAATGTGGAACTTGGAAGTGGAACTTGGAAGTGGAATTTACATTTGGATTTGGAATCGGAACTTAGAACCTTGAATTGGAATTTAAATGTGGAATTGGAGCCTAGAATTTGGAATTTAAATGTTGAAGTGGAATTTAAATTTGAAATTTAGAACGTGAATTGGAACATTAAATTGGAACCTAGAATTGGAATGTGGAATTGGAACCTGGAATGTGGGATTGGAACCTAGAATTTGGAATTCAAATGTTGAAGTGGAATTTTAATTTAGAACCTGGAATTGGAATATGGAATTGGAATGCGAAATTAAAATCTGGAATTAGAATTTGAAATTTAGAATGTGGATTTGAAAATTTAAATTGGAACCTTGAAGTGGAATATGGAATTGGAACTTGGAATATGAATTGGAAATTGGAATTTGGTATATCGAATTTGGAATCGGGAATTGGAATCTACATTTGGAATTGCAAGTGAAATTGGAAGTGGAATTGGGATTTGGAACCTTGAATTGGAATGTAGAATTGGAACCCAGAATTCGGGATTGGAATTTCAGATTTGGAATTTGGAATGACAACCTGGAATTGGGGTTTGGAATCGAAACTTTGGAAGTGGAATTGGGATTTGGAATCCAGAATTTTTTGATTGGAATTTAAATATTGAATGGGAATTTTAATTTATAGTCAAATTTAGAATTGGAATCTAGAATGTGGAATTGGAATTTTGAATTAGAACCTGGAAATGGAATTTGGAATATGGAACTGGAATAGCAATTTGGAATTTGGGATAAGAACCTTAAAACTGTGGAATTGGAACCTGGAATTGGAATTAAAACCTGGTATTGGAATTAATATGGAATTGAAAGAATCAAGCTAATATATAATTAGGTAAATTGAGGACAATAGAAATAAGCTCAAATCTATATTATTTAATAAACAGAAAGACTTATGTGCATGTGTACCTCGGGGTCTTTGTTCCACTGCACCACATATTCCCAGCAGCAGTGGGCGGAGAGCAGGTCAGGAGACAGGGAGTGAGGGAAGCGCTGGCAAACTGCCACTAGCAGCTCTGAAAAACACATAATGAATTAATCTCAATGCGTCTGTATTCAAACAATTTTTTATCAGAAGCCAAGATTTGCTATGAGATCTTATTCAGTCCTAAATTCTGACCTGCTGTTCTGTCTGTGTCCTCTTGATTCCCCTCCTCCAGCTCCTTTCCTTCGCCGGACTTCTGCTCAAGTTTTTCATCTGCCTCTTCTTTCTTTTGGAGAATCTCCTTCAATCGCTCAGGGGCCAAGTTGTGCCTAAACACCCACTTGGAGATACTGTCTGCAATGCCGCCTATATAGAAAATTAGATGAATTAATGAATTAGATAGATGAAAAGAACGGGATTAAAATAACATATACAGTATAAAACGATCAGTGTTATGAACTAAAAAACAGAATATGAGTACTGAAAGAAGTATGAGTATAAGAAAGAATGAAAATACTTCATAATAAGGTAAAATAAAAAAAGAAGCATGTAGGAATAATGCTTTACGCCTGTTAATGTCCCTGAGGAACTTCTTTATGGTCTACCTGTGCCTCCCTCCAGCAGCGTTTTGATGGAGCACTGTGGTGCAGCGCCCACTGTTGAGCCCTGAGGAGGAGGCACCAATAGCAGAGTCTGCAGCACCAACACATCCTCCAGCTGGCGAACACACACCAGCCACTGCTCCAGCTCAAGGGACACTGCCTCCCACTCTGACTGAAACTGTCACACACAAACACATAAAACAAGCAGGAAGTCAGGAAGTATGGTTTAAGTGTCAATATTAGAACCAAAAGAAATGAAGTCATAGTGCTGTTTGTGTTGCAAATCTGTGTTTCTATGTGTGTATGTGTATCTGTGTGTGTGCATGAGACTTCTCTACCTTGCTGTCAGCCCGGCTTGTGATGCTAGCTTTGGTAGCGCGGTGAGCAACAAAAGCAGCCAGCAGAGCAGCAGCAGCGTTGTGGGACTGGATGCATGTAGTGCGGACCTGCTGCCACCAGGGAGAGATAGACTGGGGGTCCCAGGAATCCTCAACTGCACCTATTGAGAAAAGAGAGAGAAGAAGAAATGGTGACTCTCTTCTCCTTTTGTATTGGTTTGACTTGACAGATATTCAAGCAAACATGTCAGCACACTCTGGAGACATGTACATACCTTTCATGTTGCTAAGGGCGATGAGTAGTGTGTGTAGATTTTTTACAGTTTCTTCTGGTTTCTGTAGCACCTCCTTCTCTCTTTGCAACCACACACTTAGCAACAGGGACTGAAAGAAAGAGGAATGTCCTAAAGACTGCTGTAATGCGCATTTTTCACATGGCAGTTTTTATGGCTATGGGAAACATTCTACAAAAAGAAAAAACTACCTGATGACCATTATCTAAGCCGGATCTATATTGCTTTCTCTCCTTAAGAACAGGTGGAAAACATTTATGTCAGGACCATTTTGAAGTGTTTGTTGTTGTTATATTTATTCTGGCCACACAATGTTGAAGTGCACCATTACCCTATGCCCTAAATAGGTGAGGTTTAATGTCTCCTTGCACTCTAAACAAGTTATTCCTATATATTTCATAAATAGTATGTTATGTTACATTATCATATCTCTTTTGCCTGGAATAACTCCTATGAAAGCTTTTAGCTCTATTCAGTAGATGTTATGGTGGTGCAATTCAACCTCCTGTGGTAGAAATGAGTATTACAACAACAAACATGATCGTGCAAAAAATTATGTATTCACCGATTTAAAAAAATAAAGTTATGTTCCCACCATTTTAACATAAGGTTCTTTTTTTAAGAAACGTAAAAACTATTAACCTGGCAAAATCTTTTTTTTCAACTGTTCTTAGGTTATTGACATATGATGGAAACAATTTAGATTAGACTTAGAAAAGGAAACACCACATTATCATTATCCTATTTATCAGCCTCTTCATCCATCTTACCAGGAGCTGCTGAGGACTGATGCCTGCCTGCTGCAGTGTATCACACATTTTATGGAGTGGGCTCTTTCCACACAGACAACCCCAGAACATAAAGTTCCCTGTGAAGGAAACACACGATTAAAGTCCTCAGTCTGGACTCATGGAATGTACTCAAGATGTCTGAAGTCACTGAGATTTCTGTTCATCAAAGGGTTGAAAACATTGCATTTCTGTTCTCCTCCATAAGACTTGTTTTGAATATTTCTCTGGTATTAGATAAACACTTAAACATCTTAGTGTCATGTTACCCTACCTAGCTGATTCCATTGGGTTTCAGAGCCGCGGATTACCCTCAGCTCCTCTCCCTCGGTGCACTCCATCTGGGAGAGGAAGGCCTGGGCGGGCAGGAGGGAGTTGGGCGAGTCCTGGGCGAAGGACACACTGGGTCTGGTGGTGAGCTGAGCGTAGCGTTGTAAGGTAGGACCAACACGGGACAGCTCCTCCTCGATGCCTTCCAGGGACTCCTCCTGGGGGGGACCACATCGGTATTTGTTAGTGTACATCCGTTTAAGTGAGGGAAAAACAAGCAAACAATCATAAATAAGGAAATGATAGATCATAAGGTCCCGCTGCATGAAATAAGGATAAATATTACAAAAATAGCAACATTGTGAGCCTGTTCTTTCAAGAGGTTTCCAAGACCTACAAAATTCCTAGACGACTAATACTCAAACGATTTGGTTGACGAATCAATGATTGATTTAGTTAAGTCATTAAGCATCCAAAAACACATTTGTTTCTTCAAATTGTTCATCTTTAAGTTTGACCGCAATACCTGTTTCTACATCCATGTTTTTTGAAATATTTGTTGTTTTATGGTTCACCATCTTTGGACCTATATTATAGTTTATTATTACTTTTACTATTTAAAAAATATACAATCTTTTATAATGTTTTCATCCCTACCCATGTTAGCATATGCTATGTTGTTTTACAATGTGTTGTTTATGCGAGTACTATGAACAAGCTTTCTGTAGGTGTGTCCTCTCACAGTTCCAGGGCAGGTCTCTGTGTCTGCAGCCGAGTGCAGCTGCTGGATGTCGGAGTAGAGCTGAAGCAGTTTCAGCTGAGAGGAGCAGAGCTGCTGTAGAGCTGGATCCACCTCATCTGGGTCTGTAATGCACACATACACAACAACACAGAAATTCATTTCCATTTGTATGATATGTACATAGCTTCACATTTACACTAGTTCACATTTCAGCCATTAAGCTGGGCACATTTTTTGGAAACCAGTCAAGGACTCTTTTATTATTACATCTTAGATATATCAAACGAATATATATTTTCTTAAATATAAACTGAATCATTACCTTGTTGCTTTAGAGTGTCATATAAGGCAGATGTGATGTTAGCAAGACAAGAGACAGGAGCATTCTTATTGGACAGTAGTGACTCCAAAGCCTAAAAGGAAGGTGCAAAGACTGCAATTAGAAATACTACTGTGTATTAGTGTCTGAAGCAATCAGTATTTTATATTTGTTTATACCTGCTTTTTAATGGCGGGATGTTTGATGTCCAGCAGCGCACTTTTGGCTTCGCTCTCCAATATATCTGAAAGAAAAGACGAGTAAGTAGATTTTGGATCTCAGTTTATAGAATTATATCTAAACCTCCATTCTGATCTCACTCGAGGATGTCTTACCGGGCTCCACCTCTCTGCTCCTGAGGAGAGTAGTCAGTTTCTTTAACAGGTGCATATCTTTGGCTCGCTCACTCTTCTTGTCACTGAAATGGACAAAGATACGGTTTGAATGGATTCTGTGCAGCACTCATTAAAAGGGTGTCTTAAAAATGCTTGTAGACTAGGGTTGCGGTCGAATAGTCCAAAAATCAGCGTCTATAGCTATCGTCATGGGGTTAAGGGATAGTGGATAGGAGAATTCAAAAGGACTTAGGAGAAGAGACTGCAGTACTTTAGAGAATCCGACTGCACTTTCATTATCCGACGTGTTTATGATGCGCCAGCGGACGTCATAAATGTGCGTCTGCTGCTGCTGTGGGGAAACTATGGAAACTACAGTTTTCTATACAGCGGACTACAACATGGATGTTTATTAAGAACGAGGGACTACTGTAAACTCATCTAGAGACTCTGCACCGTGCTCTCATGCTGTTGTTTTATGCTTTGTGAACGAGAACAACAGAGAAACATATTCTTCATGACCAAAGTTGTAATTGAAATAAAAAAGGAAAGTGAAATTTATGCTCGTCACCCTCTCCCTCCGGTCAACATTAATACAAATGATCCCAATACGTATGATTGTATGAAAATATCTTAAAATCAATACAAATCTATTTATTATAAACATTGGTCCTTAACATCTATCACTGTGGATAAATAAAATGTTGACTTTATTTGATCATTTCAGTAAAAACTAACGTTCATATTTCTCTTTTTGATTATAATACTGATGAACGTTCAAAACAAAGCACTTTGGCAACTTACCACATACGTTTTAAAATGCCTTAATAAGCACGCGTAACTTTCATGATACTCATTTCAACCGTCATCATTGTTTGTGTCCGTGAACGGACCGAACTGTTGTGTGATGGCAAATGCTGTTGCCTGCAAGGCATTGTGTGGGGCAGCAGTTTCTCCTCTCTTTCGTAAGGGGAGGTCAAAGTGGTTCCCTAAGCTAAAAGGAGTTAATAAAGGAGCTTGAAACCGGCTCCCCTTTTCAATATCATGTAGAGAATTCGGAACGGCACTTATCATGGCTGCCACTGAGGGACTTCCGGGTCATTTCACTCCGTTAGGAAGGTTCCTAAGCTAAATGGACTATTCGACCGCAACCTACTGTAGGAACAAGGTATCACAGCCTAAAAATCCATGATTGAGGGCAAGCGTTTTGAAAGAGTATGACGGCTTTTGTAGTTGTGGTTGAAGACCGTGCAAACGTAAATGATTACAGTCCAGTTATAATAAATTCCATCGCCTTAACATTCATTAGCATTATCCAAATAAGGTTTTGCCGAATTTAGGGAGCGAAATATGTACAAAAATAAGAAATATGTGTATTTTACCATTTGGTTTTTGCACGCACTATGTCTGACGTATTGACTAGTGTGCTTCAGAGGTTGTTCACTGTGCCTTTAAATTGCCTTCATGACAGCTGATCTACTGTTTATTTAAAGTGAACGTATGTGTGTTTTCCTGTGTGTACCAACCTGAGGGCCAGGTGGAAGGGGATGTTGACGGTCCTCAGAGCTCCTGTGATGGGATCCAGCAGACACACCTGCTGCGTGTGGAGCTGCCAGCCCTTACTAGTCACACTGTTCACCCCCATCAGACGGTAGCCAGCATACAGCAACCTGAAAGTGTGCAAACACATGAATGAGAGAATAATTTACATTTCACATTTGTTTTACAGTGCAAGTGCTTTTGCGATATGCTTGTTTGTGATGCTTTTAGGCTAAGACACATCTGATTTGCTTGTGTGCATGTTTGTACCTGCAGTGTTTGCCCACAGTGAAGGCTCCGACTCGGGGTCCATGCTGCATCCCCCACACCTCCAGGATCCCTCTGCGCGGCGCGTAGATGACCAGGAACAAAGCATGGCGTCTGGGGTGGGAGGCAGAGGGGGATGACTCTCGATCGACTCGCTCCTCTGGAACCTGCAGCCATCCCAGCTGAGCATCTCTGTAGCCTGCAGGAAGTTAAACGAATGAATGGTCACATTTACATTTCGGGGACACATCAATTTTTCTATTAAATGCATCATAATTGATTATAAAGTAGGAACAGACTCCGTTAATGTATTTTAATTTTGCCAATCTTGGATATGACAATATTTTGGGCATCGTATTCATATTTTGTACAAACTGTAAAATCCACTGAGAGAAACGTAACATTCCTGTAAATGTCTGTATTGCCAATACAGACATTTGTACACATTTCTTTCACCTCATGGAGAGAACATAGATAATCTTCTTTAGTGGAATAACCATGTTATTATGCCAACTATCATAGTGATGGCTTATTGGTAGATGCAGACATAATGAATAATGTTTTACCAAAAGGTACACAACAATTAGGTGTAATAGATAAATTACTTGAACTAACGTAACATGTTATACATGCCATATTTACTTTCATGTTACACCTTTAAACACAAACTAGAAATGTCTTACTTTAACAAGCTTGGATGAGGCTGTCACTAAGGCAAACAGTCGGCACAAACCCAGCACATTTGAACTTTTTCATCTTGTGCATCTTATTGGAGAAAATGTGTTAATTTCTGTCCAATGCCGATAAATCTGACATAACCAATGAAGCGCCAATATTTGCGTGCCTCACGAGTTCAACTTCAAAACCTCTTAATGGTTCCCTTCTCAGTCCTTGGTCATCTTTCTCCTCACCTTTCCACATGCGGATAGCCACGCCCCTTGCCAAGTCCAGCAGCGAGACCCGACCAAAGTCATCCGTCACTCCGGCCAGCGTGTTGCAGGGGGACAGACAGATGGACTCGCCATGACGACGGGAGTCTGGGAGACCAAATCTGAGTGGAAGAGGATTTAAGAGAATGAACGATGAATTTTCATGAACATGCTTCAGGGGGCAATGAGGCCTTTGTGTTGAGATATCATGACTGATACCTGATGGTCAAGGGAGTAGCAGGCTCCACCTTCGGCTTCTGTTTCTGAACTGCCTCCTCTTCATTCTTATGCTTGTTCCAACCCAACCATCCACTGGGAGGAAATAATGAAAAACACACAAAGAAGGTTAGCAAGAGACAAATTAGATGATGAATCTATGTGGGAAAAATGGATAAAGGAAGACTAGAAAGTTGGGAAAAGTAATACAGGAGATTTGGCGACTGACAGGCAGTTGAGATGAGAGGAGACTCAGGGGAGGATAGAAGCAAACCAACATCCTGTATTAAGCAGCATTGAGCAGAGAGCAGGCTATATATATCACAGTATTGATTGGGCTGCTGGAGCAGAACATAGCTAACAACAGTGCTGCATTCATTCTTCAAGTGTGTATGAGACAGGAAAGAAATGCTCACACTGGCACAAGGAAACATTGGACAACCCTATTTATCTTTAAAGTCATGCACTACACAAATGAAAACATGGTCATTAGTTTAGTCCAGTTTGTTCCGTAATATTAGTCATTTAGTTTGTAAAAAATAATGATGTTCTAAATTTGCATATTTTTAAAAGGTTTTCTTATACAGAATAGTGTAATGGTCAGGCAATATTGTAAAAATTATCCACACACACACACACACACACACACACACACACACACACACACACACACACACACACACACACACACACACACCTTGCAGCACTGAAGAGAGCTGAGGTGAGTTTGCTGGCCACAGCCAGAGCCACGTGAGAGAGGAGAGGCTGGGAGCTTCCCTGAAGACAAACAGAAAGACAACAACAGCTGAGTTTACTCTCCCTAAATACACTCTTATGTCTGGCCCTGTCTCTTGAATATACAGTTAGGTTGCCTTATTTGCAATCCTCATTGGAAAACAAACAGCCTGCTCCTTCTCTCTCTCACTCACTCACCTCTACAGCATAGTAGAAGCCCGTGTATGGCCCACCTCCCACAGTGACATACTGGCTCATAGCGGGGGGGTTTCCCTTGACTGAAGCATGAAACCCCCCGAGGATAGAAGCGTTCTTCATCTGGTCAAACACACACAGCGTCATCACGCCTAACAGCAGGAGAGACGGAGGGGAACAGGGATGTGGGGAAACATTGAATAAGTGCTTACAGGGTTTCCTGTCATCATTCTTTAAATCTTATTTTAAATCAAATATTTAAACCAGATTCGGATTGTTGTCAACATATTATTAAACTGTAATTCAAATTGACCTCTAATCACTTTTACCCTGTGATTCAAAACAAGGTCAGCCAAAAACACCAATCAGTATATCATAAGTGATAATTAAAAGTAATTTCCTACCCACACTACAGTGGTCCACAATGGCGTCCATGTCCTGCAGACCCCACTTCTTATAGGCCAGGGGAGGGGGCTGGATCACATCACTGCCTGCTGCTGCCGCTGGTTGGATCAAAAACACAGCTTGTCATTGAAACACCAAATGTTTGACATGGGTTTTATAATCTATAGTTGCACTCATGTCTAGAAATTAAGTTACATTTAAACCAGGTACATTAATATTGACAGGAATCAAATTTGGTCAAATTAAATGGAAGACGCACACACACACACGACTAGATGCTCAGAGAAAACCCGCTAAAGCATGGCTGCTAATCTAAAAGGGGGTATGAGTGGGGCAGTTGTAGTTTTGTGTTTTTTTCCTTAGTACCTGAATGCATTGAGGCAAACACTATCCAAACAGCCAGCAAGAGAAGAACGCATCCATAGTTAGCACACTTAAACACTTTTAAAAAATCGTCAAGTTTGTTCGCTAGACGCTAAAACCCTGTGACTCTTATCCTACACTATAAACACACAAGCCAGTTAGTCACACACACACACACACACACACACACACACACACACACACACACACACACACACACACACACACACACACACACACACACACACACACACACACACACACCTCTTGCCACCTGGTTCTTGCAGGCCCGCAGAGACTGGAAGAGGCTGAAGCCGTCGATGGTGACCATAGAAGCGGGGTACAGGATGCTTAACTCTTCATGCTGCGACAGAAAGAAAATACACAATTATCAAATATCTGCCACATATCATAACGGGATACGGACAAAAGTTAAGGAACAAGAAGTACGTTTTCTTATGGGGTTACATGCTGGATTATTTTTATGAATCAAAATCTGAGTCTTAGCTTTTAGCTTAGGAAACGCTGGACCTTCCTTTACGAAAGGAAAAGAGAAAATGCTGCCCCACAATGCCTTGCGGCCGCAGCATTTACCACCACACAACAGTCGGCCGTTCACGGAAACAACCGATTATGACCGGGAAATTTGTATCATGAAAGTTATGGTGCTTATTAAGCATTTTACAACTTATGTGGTAACTTGCCAAAGTGCTTTGTTTTGAACATTCAACACTATAATAATCAAAAGGAGAAATATGAACGTTACTTTTTTACTGAAATAAAATAAAGTCAACAGTTCATAGTGTCTACTCAGCTTTATTTTAAGATCTTTTCATACAATCATACGTATTGGGATTCATGTGGATTAATACGTGTGGACGGGAGGGAGAGGGTGACGAGCATAAGTTTCATTTTACTTTTTTATTTAAATTCCAACTTTGGTCATGAATAATTTATGTTTCTCTGTTGTCCACGTTCATAAAGCATAAAACAACAGCATCAGGGCACGGTGCAGAGTCTCGAGATGAGTTTACAGTAGTCCGTCGTTCTTATTAAACATCCATGTAGTCCGCTATAGAAAACTGTAGTTTCCATAGTTTCCCCACAGCAGCAGACGCACATTTATGGTCCGCTGGCGCATCATAAACACGTCGATAGTGAAAGTGCAGTCGGATTCTCAAAGCACCGCAGTCTCTTCTCCTAAGTCCTTTTGAATTCTCCTATCCACTATCCCTTAACCCCGTGACGTTTCACTCAGAGGTCAAGGAATAGTGGATAGGAATAAACGATAGGGGCTGATTTTTGGACAATTCGACTGCAGCCCTGGTGATGTTGCTGGGCAACCAGCAGAGACTGTGTGCTGTTTTCCGTAGCTGCTGGCTTGAGTTTGTGGCTATCATGGTGTGTGAGAGAGTGTGTGAATCATCATAACATTTGGTAATGATCAGTAAATGTGTCAGTGAGTGTTTAGAAGACTAGAACGGCACTTTCCTAGATAAGATATTAAGATAAGATAAGACATTTTCCTAGATAAAATGATTGTCAGACACAGTTGTTGTAGGAGTCTTCGGTGTGTGCGTTACCTGCTCAGTCACTCCAGGATGACGAGGGATCTCATACGTGCGACACTTGAGCCTCAACACAGGGTCCTCATGCAGCAGCTGGGCCAGGAGGAGAACGCCATTCTGACCAGAAAGGACTTACATTTAATACTGACATTCCTGAGTATTTATTGAATGATTTAAAACATAATAATAATAAATGTCTGCTGAATGCCATTTTTGCATAGGCTAACGAAGCGTTGTAGTCCAAGGGGAGGTACCTCTGTGTAGAAGCGGACGTAGCCAGAAGTGAAACCCACGACCACACATGTCCAATCAGGCCGCCCTGTGGAGCTCCTACACACACATACATACACACATCGTCATGTACACAGAAAGCATTTTGCATTTCTCTCTATTCCCTTTTCTAGTAATTCTTACCGCTTCTGGCTTGCCAACGGTATGCAGATGGAGCTGCTCACACACTCTCTGTAGTGAGAAAACATACACAAAGTAGAAAATGTTTACTGTACAGCTCTCTCTCTCTCAAGAACTTAGAATAACTGTTCCTTTTGCTCATGTTTATTTGTTCACCCACTGTCAAACAACTATCCATTTTCACTGTGACTTTCTTCATCCTTGGTAGTGTCCGTGTCATTCTCCTTCCTGTTGTCATCCAATATGCTTACATTTTCCTTATACACTTGTCCAAAGATAGAATGCTAACAATCTCAAATGTGACCCTTACCCTTCATCAGTGCTGAGTGTTCCAGTCCAGGACACAGCCAGGGTCATCTCCTCTCTGCCGCCATCATCTGTACGCCACTTAGCTGTAACAATGAATAATCATTAACAGCAATGTGTAACTCCTCTGTGTGCTAAGAGATGAGTGAGTGTTTGAATATCTGACCTGAGAGAAAGACAGCCTTCTGTTCGCGGGCCACTACCAGCAGGTCGGAGCAGGGCGACAGGGACACGACACAGTCCTGCAGCCAGGGGGCCCTCTGCTCTGTGGGCTCCTCCTCCACCTGCAGGGTGAAGAGGACAGTCAGTGGGAGGAGGGTACCTGTACCTTCAATCTGCTAGTGATGTGAGTGATAACCCCATAAACTGTTGGCATTCCACTTTGTCACATTTTGCTTTAACTGAAACACCAACTTTTCCACGTCAGCCGCATTTAAAAACATATTAACCATATTTCAAGACTTATTTTTTCATTTCCCACTCATCCACTTAGGTTTTTCTATTGCTAACGCATATCAAAAGTGTATGGAGATCGCCTAATGTGAAAATAGAGACACATAATGACAGACCTTTGTGGCAGAAGTCGTTTCCTCCTCTTTGTTTTCCCCGCTATCCCATGCCGACTCCCACTCAGAGGTCTCCCAGGACACATCATTTTCTGTAAGGGAAATTACAATAGATATGAACTTGTGACATCATACCGATTTGTAATATAACAGGGCAAACATAACAGTGATCCTAAATTCATTAAAAAAACGGACTATGTGAAATAACAGGCAGTAGGAAAGTGTTGGCGTCTAACCGCTAAAGCAGGGGTCGGCAATCTTTTTGATATGAAGTGCCATTTTTTTTAAAAATTGTTATCAGCGTGTCAACGATCGAGAATTATCAACGGGGGGGGTTGAGGTGCTGGACGCTCGTGAACTATCAGCAGGAGGGCGGGGAAGCAGTGTGTGGACCTGTCAGCGCAACTTACATGATGCCGAATTTAACAAACACATTTAAATAATTGGTTTAAACGGCATAATAATAAGGACGATCGTCCGTTCTGTGATTCTCCAGAGCACACATGTTAGGATATTAGGCTCATGGAAGTGAAACGAGGAAGCGGAAAAACAGAGGTCTGTGATGTATTTTGTGAAACAGAAGAACAGCTAAATAAATGTAACGGCCTCCCAAGAAGAGCTCGCCTCTCCAGTCATTTAAGTTAAAGTTGGTTATTGAACCTGAAGCTTGTTGCTTCTGCCCTCCTTGACTATGGTCTGGGAGCCGACAGAAAGTTCAACACACAGATGGCCAGTCCGCCCCTTTGTAGCATATTATTTCGATAACAGATGAGCAGATCGCCACTGGGCTTTCAACTAAATACACAGCCACGCAAAAACTTTCGGCATTTGTACAGCTCCTTATGGGTACTGCAATTAGTGAAGTGCTTTCCTCTGTGGTGAAACGATCAGCACTGCACCACGGAGGAAAGCGGCAGAAAGTCACCTGGAGATAAAGAGCGGGGCTGCGTTGCGTGCATGGCTTCCTTCTGCAGGTAACGGGGAGACGCGCTCTGGCGGCGGTCTCGTTCAGGATTGGAAAATACAATTTCAATATTTTGCACACTTATTCCTAGTGTGCCACTGGTTACGGTGCCGCGTGCCAGGGGTTGCCGACCCCTGTGCTAAAGACTCGTTAATGAAACTGTACCAAACCATAAAAAATAAAAGGACAAGAGGGAAACACTAACAAAGCATCTCCAGAGATATAAGCTTATCACACTCACTGAGGGAACTAAGTGATGTTGCAAAATCCAGACTGAAATCCTGTTGCCATGGACATTAATAATGTAGTGTGCAGTCTGTGTGTGTGTGTGTGTGTGTGTGTGTGTGTGTGTGTGTGTGTGTGTGTGTGTGTGTGTGTGTGTGTGTGTGTGTGTGTGTGTGTGTGTGTGTGTGTGTGTTGGTGTATGTCGGAGAGTGTGTGTGTGTGTGTGTGTGTGTGTGTGTGTGTGTGTGAGAGAGTATATGTGTGTGTGTGTGTGTGTGTGTGTGTGTGTGTGTGTGTGTGTGTGTGTGTGTGTGTGTGTGTGTGTGTGTTGGTCAATGTCCTTGCCATACAAGAACAAGGTGATGACACCATCTGTGCGTTAAAAAGTATCAACATGAAAGGGCATTAGAGCCCCTGTGTGTGTATGTGTGTTCTCCTTAGTTGAGCATCCTGCAGTGATGTGTTCAGGTGCCTCATGTGGGATGACTCATAGCCAAAAGGGCAGACACTTTTCTCCTCCTCCCTTTCAGCACCCTGCTGATGGTATCGCACAGCACAGATGGAGCTCTCTCCATCATTCACTTTGCATAGCCGTACCATCAAATGATTTGCCTTTATAACTACAGTAAGGCCGTTAGAAAATAGCAGTTTTTCATATAATTCATTTAAGATTAAGCACTGTCTTGTATCTTTTTTACAGCTTGTGTTGATACTCTAGTGATGTATGTGTTTTCTACTGTGAATTTGTATACATTTGCTGTCAATGTTAAATCTTACTTTTATTATATTTGTACCTTATTGTATCTTTTAAATAATGTTTACTCTGTGTAATGCTTGACAACACTGCTGCTGAGACAAAAATAATTGCCCTATTTGGGAAGGAAACACTATGTATCTCTCTATCTATATATAATGATCACCTGAAACCAACAATTAAAGTTCAGGTAGTTCCAGACAAACTGATCAATCCCCCTTTCCGAACTGAAGCCACAGTGCTGTGACATTATGAAGCTACAGTCCTTAGGTTAGCTAAGTGTTCGACTAGCTAGTTCTAGAGGCAGCTAACTGGACTAATGTCACTTTGGTTAACTTATGTGCTGTAGCATGCTACAGACCTGCATTAGCCTTGTCTTTCTAGTGTTAGCCTAGTTTAACTCACCCGTTTGATTCTTCTCCTCCACCGGCTCGTTTTTCTGGCTCTGGAACAGGTAGTCCCGGACCGTTTTGAGCTCCTGGAGCCGACAGAACTCCAATAAGCTGCAGGACATCTCTCTCCCGTCCCGTCAGGTAGACAGGGGATCAGCCAGTTAGCCCGATGCTAACAGTGCAGTTGTGGAGAACCAAAGTAGCTTAGCAGTTTGAGTGCGTTTTCAACTCTTGCTGTCGTGTTCACTTTATGACAGCCTGTCGACAAAGACAATATAACTTACTTGTCTGTAACGGGCCCCTAAATAAAATAAAACACTGGTCTTGTCCTCTTATTTTACCCAACATTTGCTGTTTCCACCCTAATGTGTTGATGACACATCGTTAGTACAATAACACGAAGGTACTTCCGGGTAAGAGCTGATTCGAGATTTTCAAAATAAAAGTGATATGACAGAAAAAGGGGTAACTTTTTAAATCAGTATACAAATTCCAAACCTAAGAAATGTTTTATTGATATTTGAAAAATGTATTGGTATATTACTTTCACCAGAGGGTGGTAGAGGAGCACGTTTGAGGTGCCTCTTCCTCTTCCTTTCAGCTCTCATTTCCCCCTGTGCATACAGTAGTCAAAAGGCTTGTTTGAGACGCGTTGCGGCTCGCCTCGAAAGTAGACGAGAATTCGCAGCCGGGGGAGGTCTCAAAAAGCTCGCCTGAAGTCGGACAGCTCCGAGTAAGCTTCTTCTTCTTCTTCTTCTTCTTCTTCTCTCGGTTTTTTGGCGGATTGCAAACAACTTTAAGGTGCATACCGCCACCTCCGGAGTCGGCTTGACTCGGTTTGCATTTATAAAGAGTGCACAAATGTGTTTAATCGTTAATGTCAGATATGTACTAAGTAAATACATTTGTTCCTGGTCAAGATTAGATTCAACTTTATTGTTATTGCACATATTACAGGTACTGAGACAACGAAATGCAGTTTAGCTTCCAACCAGGAGTGCAACAAGCATTAAAGTGAAAAGTAATGTACACAATCTACAGAATAAAAGATAGAATGAATTGAATGATGAATAAACAGTGAGGGGTATGAATAGATATACACAGCAGCCTGTGAGCAGTATGAACAGTGTGTATGAATATACTAAGATATATAAAGTATGAAAACGGTAAGCAGTGCAAGTATAGTATAACATATATAGATATTAATTTCATGATGATAAACATTGTGGAACAATTACGAAAAATGTTAATGGAGGGGGCGACGAACTGACACAAAACAACTAACAAACTTTTGCCGAGCCAATTGGAGTTTCATCAGCAGCACGTGGTAAAAACCACCAATGAGCGCTCAGCTCGAGATACCAGCGAGTCTTTTCCCATCAAGCATTTCGCTTCCGCAGCCCGTGGAGAGGAACTGCGCCGCCTCGCCGCGCCTCGCTCTCAAGGCTGCGGGGCGTCTTTGTCCCGCGAGATTTCAACGTCTCATGTAGGCGAGCCTCCAGAGCAAGTCGGACAAAATGACTAACCATCATGCAACGCACTAGCAAGACGTTGATCGAAATTGCGCAGGTCTGCGCAGGTCTCGCTTGTCTCAAACAAGCATAAACTCTTGTAACTATTCTGGTGCTTGGTGATTTGGAATATACATTTCCTTCTACTTTCTGTTGTTATAATTTATGTATACCCAATTGTGTGTGAATTGCTATGGTGTGATTACATTTAGGATATGTTTTCTGGATGCAGTCATAAGCAATTAATTTCATGCACTCATTACACAATTAAACATTATAAACCAGGACTGCTCATAAATATGGTTACAAAAAGTCATATCACTAAATAAGAATGATTGATGTTTCCCATGGAGTTCATTTATTGTACTGTTTTAAGTCAGGTAGTTGCTTTGAATATTCTCCTCCTCTTTAATGTATAATCTCATTGTATGACTTCATCAGATAAAAGAACATAGTTGCCTTAGCAGCATGTGCATTTTCATTTGATGGAATAAATTAAACTGGCACCTGCCACCAATTGTTTAAATACAGTAGCTGCATATTCTCGTCCTATTATATTGTATGTAGACATTTTGAATGTGTTCATAATACAACATTTGCTCAATAAACCATAGCAATAACTTAATAATAAATTCCACTATGAAACAAAATGAACCAGATCGGCACTGACCAAGGCCAGGTCACTGAATGGGTTCTCCCTTGGCCCATGCTTCATTCTTCCTCCAAGTTTCTTTTTATCCTGCTGCGACAAATATATAACCAAAAACAAACAGAAAACTTAATGTCCTTGGTGGAGATAACGCAAGCTATATTGCCAGAAAAAAGTGTATTAGTGTTACTTACTTGCTGGTTGCAGGAAACAGGTCATGGCCTATTTACACCGCTCTGTTGCTCTTCATTATTACCGTCCTTTACGCTGTGAAGTTAGAGGTTCAGTGTGAATGTGAGCTGTGTTCCCATGGTCAACACAATCAGTGTCTGTGCCTATTAGACTCTCTTGACCCAATGTAAAGTGTAATATTGGTCGAGTCTTGTGGGGTCAAAGGTCAAGGTTACTCTCTTTCCTCTGTGAACACGCTGTAATCCTTGTAGTCAACATGACCAGCTGTTAGTGGCATTGTTCAACAGCGCTCAGTGTCTTTCTTTCCCATCCTTTCGAACAATCTTTAAAAAGCAATGGGCATTTTGCCAATGTACTTCCCGCATCCTTAGTAAAAATCCCACCTAGCTCTCACACACACTAACTTACAGTACAGCGCGTGCACACGTAAACACAAACATACAAACTCACCTCTGGGGGGTGCCCAAAAGTTTCCGGGCCGGAAGGCCGGACCCAGAAACTCAGGAAACAATTGGGTGTCGGAGAGTTTCAGTGCCATTGCTTATTGAGCTGTTGTTGCGCGGGCTGTTTAAAGTCCACAGAAACAGCTCTCCATCTGGTTCCCCCTCTTCCTTTGTTGACAAGGAAGTGAGCTGGCATCATTTTGTCCCACGATAGAAATGTTGTGATTTACCAGACACGGTGAGAGTCACCCTTATAAGACCTTGCACACTTTGAGGGTTGTGTTGTGCCGCTTGTGTAGCTATTTCAAGAAACAATTGAGGTATGTGACGTCATATCACACCATTGAAACTCATATGGCGGAAATAGAATGAATTAAATAAAGATAGGCCTAAGTCATTATTTATTGACATGTAAGACACAATATAACCCATATAAAAGTGATTTATTTTAGACCAGAATGACAGCTGAAGTAAAATGTCCAATTTCTTATTTCCATGGCCATCAATAGTTTGTGAACATGAGCTACTCTCTCTCAAAGCCAACACCAAAAAAGTATGTAAAATACAGATTTTTTTCCCACATAATGTTTGTTTTCTTTTTATGCTAAAATAAGTGTCATTGTATTGTCATTGTGTTCTCAGTTGGGAAACAGAAAATATCGCCAGCTATGAAAACGATTCCAATCAAATGCAGTTGCACTCTTTATTTTCGATGACAACACAATGTTGTATCACCCTAGTTTCTGGATTTAAGGGGAAATTGTTTATGGGTTCTTAAAATTTTTGGACAGTCCTACCACAGGAATAACATGTATGAAATTTGAATTGGGCATAGTTCCTCTTTGAGTTGCCAAAGAGTCTTGAACGCTGCCTTGCTTTAATCTCTTCACAAGTACACTCTACATCTGGGAAACACAAACTTTGAAGGAAGTGGAGCAGTGTGAGAGACGGAGGCACGCTGGCTGCTTTCAGGGTTCGTTGCATAATCCGACCTCTTAAATGAAGAGAACAGACACAAGCCGTCTGGAAAGCTACAGCTGCCTGAGAGTGCAAAATAAGGCTTATTATCTTAAAATAAAAATAAAATAATGTTTAGATTGTTTTTATAATGACCAATAGGTTGCTGTTTGTTTGTTTTTTGCATCTGATGGAATTCAAAATTAAACAAAAATAATAATAATTAACGAGACACATTTGCTAACATTTACTGTCAATTGAATAAATATTTAATTATCACTTTGTCTGCAGTGCGACTACTTTAAATTAAAAAATATATATATCAACTGAATAAATGTACAGACATTTAAAAACATATTTGCTCAGCAGTATCTCCTTTTTTTGTAAAGAGGAATGGAGATGTCTAGACTTACATTAAATAACTTCACTGGTCTTTTCTCAGTGAATACTATAATAAAATCAGCTGTGTGCGGGCAGGCATCGACCAATGGCGATTATCTCAGAATAGCATTAAGCGTCCGGATTCATCAGTTCCCCCGTACATTTTTTACTGTAATATGGAAAGATATTGTTTGCTTTGGCCCATGGTCGCTGGCCATGTTATGCCATTTCACATATCTGTGTAAAATTTCAGCAGCACATCACACCGAGGGTTCATTTTCCGCTCTGTTTTTTACATCTGGTGGAAAAATCACAGTCCTTTTCTTTGAATTCTTCTTTATCTCTCCCTTTTATATGAACAGTGGTCAGTTATCCGGTTTGCTTGCAAAAGACTATTATATCCAAAACAGCATACCATAAAACTAAATCAAAGTTTTGTGGTATGCAGTTCTGTATAGTTAACTTTCTGAATTGCTTTAAGACAGATAAGACACTAACATAGATCCAAAGATCAAACAGTCATGTGCTCTAACTCTTTTATGACAAATACAATCTGTTCTCTGAACCATGCAGTAAAAGTAAAGTGTTAAATAGCAATATTATGTCTCTACTAACTCTAGCTGTAGTCTCCAGATTATATCGGGTAGAAGTGGACAGACTGAAAGGAGGCATATTGAGCAAACATCTCCTGATATCTTGTCCTGATCTAATCTCACTGTTAAAATCCCCCAACTATCCGAAATGATCACTGCTGACGTGGTTCAATTGTATGAAGTTGAAGTGCTGTTAAGCCGAAGACACGAGACCCTCTGAATCCCACTTCACCTGAGGCATTCACAACCCTAAAACAAGTGTATACTGTAGCTCCTTTTTATGAGCTCACTTACAGACAACACTGGCGATGAATCATCCCTTTGAGTGCCATCACAGAGAGTGACTGAGAATAGTCAAAGACCAAATTCCAATTTTCACTGTCCTGAGGCATGTCGCAAATTGCAATTGGTGATGTCTATTTGATGAGACTAGCCTTTCATGCCCCTTTGTACACACTCACACTGTGACTTTGTCACGTAGCCTAGTTCGTGTCAAGGACGTCCTGTTAGCCGTGACGCAGATCCTCACAGAACGTGCATAATGTAACATTTGAAACTCACAGTGAAGATTTTGTTCAAGAGATCTACTTTCAGTGATGCTTGTGTATATCTTTTTCTACACTTTTGTGGTTTTTAAAGCTTCAAAATAATATTCATCTTATAATTATCAAATAAAGTTGCATTAGTATCGAGTCCGACCAACGATGTGTGTATTTTTTCTGTCTTGAGCTTTTATAAATCTTTCATTCTGATTGAAAGCTTAGCAAACCTGTTTTGATGCTTCCAGTGCACATGACTTACAACAACACTAACTTAGTTGACATGTTCAAACAATTTTTTTTTGTCACTGGTTAGAAATGGGGTTTTGTTGTTTACCTAGTCTCAAGATCTAATAATGTAACATTCAAATCCGAACCCACATAGTCGGGAGGAGGCAACATTTTTTAATGTTAAACTTTAAATGTTAAAGGCCAAATGTTTAACTTTGAGTGCTGCTTATTTGGTTGTAAATATTTAAACTAAGCAACTACCCAGTTTGAAAAGTGAGGCCCATCAAACCTGAAATCGTTCTAATAAGCATAGGGGGCATCTCCACTTGTTGTCAGTTTGTAAAGAAGTCTAAGAGAAAATGACTTCTCAAATAATTTAATGCCTTATCATTTACCTAATGACTTTATGGCCTCGATCACTAGTTTCACGTGTTTTTCAAAGCAGATTCATTTTCATTTCGGAAATGATGGTCCTTTTGTGATGGTTAGCGAAAGCAAGCATAGTTAGCAGTTAGCAAGATGTTTTTGCGGGATCTTAATTTTCTCATAATCTCAATGCACTGGCATCTGAGAATGTTGGATATGTAAATATATAATAAAAAAAAAAAGGAAATTAAAGTTGAATCTAAATTGTAACCATGTTCAGCATTCAGTTGTACTTTTCTCCACTTGGGGGGAGCAGAAACAAGTTGTGAACGCAACACTGACACATAATCACTTTTCAAGTTGGTATGCCAAGGTTGTTAGCAAACATCGATTTTTTCAACACGCAGCATTGACTTTGTGTGGAGTCATGTACCGTATGTGTCCACTCACATAATGTAATTCCTACCTTCACTCTCTTTTCGGTTTTGGGTCTCCACCAGCTATTTGGCGAAATATCTGGGTCTAGCTGCATCTGTCTTAATCATTTCTGGTCTATTACTATTTGCTGCAATAAAAGTACCAGAATTCTCCATTTACTTATTAACCTTGGAATAATTAAACAACAATGGGCTCGGTATTCATCAACTATTTGTGCATATACAGCATCACGGTTCTGAGTGAAGAACTTGAAGACACAAAAAAGGGTTGATTAATGTTGTTCCTGGAATCCCACAGTAACAGGAGACATTCTGGTTTCCACCGGCCTCAGCACATTTTCACAGTGAGCTCTGTCTTTGGTTTGGTTCACTAATCATCATCAGTTAAGCTAGCATTTTTAAGGGCAAAAGTTATTTTACAACACCCATTCTAGTGAAACATTGACGTGGGTAACGCAAAAACACATGTATCCATTGTAGATTTTTAAACTGTAAATCAGTCATTTCGGAAAGTTGTGAAATATCAATGTGATTTTTCTAAATGCATGTATTATGTAACCAGAGGTAGATTAGCCACTCAGGATGGACCAAAGGTAGGTTATTATGCTGAAATCGTTCAGGCATTGTTGTTTTTTTAGTCTGTGCCAATGACAACAGACTGCAAATGCTAATCTTGTTCTTATTGGCAGATCAAGATATGTCAACAGCCTGGCTCCATGGCCCCATGCCTATTCAAATTCACCCACATTCCAACCATTAACTGATACTTTATATAAACAAGCAGATAATGTGCAGTAATTCACCCTGTTGGTGTAGAGCAGTACTCAATATATGGCTTTGAGCGTATTATGTTTACATATCAGCTTTCGCTCCATTTGAAGTGTGGTTGACAGTGTTGGTCACATCATGACCTTGAAGTATGTGTGCACAATAAGCCATGCCAAGTGTCAACATGATAAAAGAGTTAATACATGCATATTTTGCACAAGATCTTCAAACTGAATAAGGACTAAATAGTTGTGTCTACAGGCAGATTAAACATTTTTATTATGAAAAGCTTGAGTTTTTAATGCCCTTCAGAATGTGCTATTATGTTATTATTTTAAATGGTTTGGACTGTGCAACACAAAACAATACAGAAACAGAAAACCTGAGTGGAGTGATACATACACATCTCCCAATATTTGAACAAAGCTTAATAAAACGACTTCCGAGCCCAGGATGACGACATGGACCACTCTGCAGACCTGCTGATGCTGATAACTCTAGCAAAACAATTCATGCGATTATGTTGCAGAAATGTTTGCTAAACACTATTACACACAGCTCACTTCTAACCTGAATTAATGTTGTGCTGTGTTACAAAATAGAGTAGAATGGTTGCATTCAATTTTCTTGCGGAAACATATTTTAATGGCAGAGGAAAACATTGACTTTCATGTGTGACGGTCACAGCTACTGCTAACACAATTCCAATCTGGGTTTAAAATATATTTAGAAATTTGAATTTCATGCCAGCTATATGCTAATACATAACTTGAAATAATAAAACCATAACACACAATTATTTTACATTTGTTTCAGAATTATTTTTGTTTTCATCAGCTTCTTGTAAGTAATAAAATAACCCTCTTCATCAGGGCTACTCAAGCATTAAAACCAATTTTGTAGATTGTATCCTTTACGATTTGTCCCTGAAAACAGTTGATCCACACATTTCCAGAGTATAAGACCCTCTCTGCACTCTAAAATACAAAATAAATACTAAAATAAAGAAGACAAAAACCTGAACATTTGTGCACTATATACCTGTTTTCATGATCCGTGCGGAATACAGTACCCAGCCTATAATAGTGTGGCTTTTTACAAAAATAACAAAAACACAAGTTTTATTAAATGTTTATTTACACGAAATGTACACATTTGTTCAGAACTCACATGCACACTTATACAAACATGAATAATTTAATCATAAAAAAAGACAGCTAAAAACACAACTCTACTGGAGTTTTACACAATGAAGCCCCTTTAAGTGAAAGCCTTGTGACTTAGGTGAAACCAGCCTAACCTGTACGTATTATAATCTAGAGACAAGTTGAATTTCAGTCCAGAGAAGTACCATGGCTGTATAACAATGTTGAACAGACACATTCAGGAAACCAGGGAAAAGGAGGGGAAAAAAGAAAGTTCACATGGATAAAGTGGTGGCCCTGTCACGAAAGAAAAGACCCCCAGTGTGAAGTAAGTCATCTTCTCAGTGAGTCATTAGGAGTACATTCAACCGATGTACTGTATAGCCTCTGCTTTGCAGGCATTTTAACTTAATAGCAGTCATCTGTGAGGCAGAGATAGGAGTTAACATGGAGAGTTCTGGTTCACAAAATAATAATAATACAAATATTGGACTTTATTTACAGTATATTATCCAACTGGCTTGAAATAGGAGTTTTAAATTCAAAGTAGCACTGTTTGACACTGCCAACATTCACTGTAACACTGTTTCAAGTTTCTGTGCGCAAGTTAACGTGTGCAATAGGCAGTGGGGGACATTTTAAAAGTGGGACTGTGAAAAGCAATGGACATTGGTCCCTTGAGGTGACGGTTTTTGTTCACATGAGTCAAGGGGTAAATAATATACAGTTATAGAGCGCACCAATACTGCCGACTGTCTCCTGACTGAAACGTACGTCAACAGAGCATTGATCCGTTATAATTTAACCTTGGGTGCTGTGCTAAGCGGTACTTCAGTCTTTCATGCCAGTGCAAGCCCCCAAAGGCAAACATGAGCAGCGAGGCCACGTCCTGAGCAGAGCTGTGGCTACTGACGGCCTTTCAGACAATATTTACATGGCAAATACAATGAAGTGAAAGGGTGCTAAAGAGGCAACAAAAGGGAGAATATTGAAGCTGTAAAAGTTAAGTTCACCGCACTGCACTGCTATGGTAGATTGCCCAAAATGCAGTCAGCAGCAAAACAACAATAACAACTGTTTAATTAACCAATTTTTAGCTATATGTCACAATGGGAGGATGATTTTAAAAGTCGGTTTTTTTCACACGGTCAAATAAGTTTGTGTCAAATTGTTGCCATTGAGGCTTTTTTCTTTCCTTTCCAATTTTTCTCTTGGATGCTTCTAGACTCCCAGGTGTCACTGACAACCGCTAGTGCAGTCACAACTCTATTGCTTACAGTCAAAACAGAAGTGTCAGACGCAACAACTCATCAAGGACTTCACAGAAGAAACAAGTGATATACCAATGGAAAAAAGGACAGTTGGCCCGTAAGCCCTTTTTCTTTAAGGATTGATGTTTGGCTCAGGTTTCAAAAATACAGTCTGCAATGTAAAAGACTTTGAACTGTCCTCATGTGATGGAATTGTGCAATGGGAGTAATATAAACCCACGTAGCCATTGAAAATAAAAAGCTACCCTGTCCTTCATTTGAATAAATATTATAAAAACACCAATATGGTGATTATGAATAGAAGAAACTATGGGGAATTAAATAAGTTTGCACATATAATTTCTAATTAGCCTATGAGTAGAAAATAGAGCATTCATGGTAAATAGTTCTTGGTTTGGACATTACAATACGAGTGGCATATATTTGATCAAACCATATACAAAGAAATAAATAGAGTAGATTTTAAATTCTCATTAGTCCATACTCATCAAGATGTTGGATTTTCATTTCTTTGTTGTATCTAGAACATTCATTTGAAATGTGATCTTATCTTTGGAGTCCTTCATTATCAGACTCCCAAAGGTGCAATGGGACATTCAATTAAACAATTCACATTAGAATATATATACTTCAATGACTGCCGAGTCAACAACAGAGGACCAGGAACATGTGTTGACTTTACAAAGTTCAAGACTGTCTCAGGATTCTGTATTTTCTTCCTTTGCATATTCCTCTACGAGTTTCTCATAGGACTGTTCCGAGCCGTCACAAGTGAACACGGACCCTTCAGACTCAGAAGTGGGCTCCTCCTTGGAGTTCGTTTCAATGTTTTCATCACATGTAGTAATGGATAGTTTTGCTTTGGAATCATCATCATCATCGTCGTCGTCGTCGTCTCCCTCCAAGTTATTACTGAGGAAGTTCTCCTCATCTATAAAACTAATGTTTGCGTTTTTGAAAGTTAGCGGATGGTAATCCTTAGAGTCCCAATTCCTTCGCCCACCCGCTCCACAATCTCCCACCCCTCTGTTCTCCAACTCCACGTCCTTGTCAAGCTGGTTCTCATACATTTCGAACTGGTCGAGTTCTAGGTCTCCCTCTACTTGGTCCTCTGTCAGCAGCAAACCATTGTCCGAGCCCAGGAGGTAGTTCTTGGACTTTGAGAAGGCAACAGTGACGCGGTCACTGAAACTGTATCGTCTCTTTTGGCGTGGTGAACGGTCCAGACTGAGGATGGTGTGACCGTTAAATATGGGGGCATCATTGCAACTCTTGGACCGATTAATATCTTTGGATTTATTGATCGCGTTGGAACTATTGCCGGTGCTTTTGCCATCTTTTTTGGTGCCGATCTGTTTTATTAGGTCATTGTAGCCTTCCTGCTTCTTGGACAGGAAGCTGAAGATGTTGACGTCATTGGGAGAGGGAGGTAATCGAAGGGAGGCCTTGTGAGACTCTTTGTAGTGCCGGAGCTCATCGAGAGATAGCTTGCGCAGCCTGCGGCGTTTCTTCAGGGCCTTGTGGGCCTCAATCACCATCCGTACTTTCCAGTTGAAGAACAAAGAAAGCCAGGCTAACCCCAGATAAATCCAGACTTCCACAAAGTATCGGTACAGAGTTGGATAGTTCCTATTGGGATCCACACCTGCAGGGAAAAATAGTCAAAGGTCATTTGTATCCAATGTTTTGGCCTGGTTTCTTTGATTGGTTTAATACGTTTAATTCCCATCTTACCTGCTACAAGGTCCCCAAAACCAATAGTGGTCAATGTGACGAAGGAGAAGTACAAGCCTTCAATGTATGACCAACCTTCTTGCCACATAAATACAAAAGGTGGAAGGACCAAATGGACCAGCACCCCCCAGAGGAGAAATATAGCTGTGCAGGTAAATTGAGCCTTTCTCTGGAAAATAAAAGTAACATATTTCAGGTAAGTTGAAGGTTTTGTGAAATACCGCACGGAGCTTCATTTAGGTTTCCATGAAGTTGACAAAAAGCTCATATGAACTTACCAGTGAAAACCCTTTCTTTGTTAGAAACTGGCCCAGGTGCTTGGCTCTGCCACCGAAGAACTTTCCCAGCTCACTTATCCAGGTAAGACATAAAGGCACCCCAAACAGCCCGTAGAAGATGCAAAACACTCTGCCTGATGGCGTTTTAGGAGCAATGTTTCCATATCCTGAAAACATTGAAAGTGAAACATAATTGGTTAGGATGTGTCAACAGTGTACAGCTATTTCTATCTCTTTAGTATGGCTTTACAGGAGAAGGAAAAACCTTTTCCCCAAAATGGGTTGTCTTTATCAACCAAAACAAAAAGGTTCTCTCCTCCCCCATCAAACCTAGATCTGTCACTGGAAACTACATACCGATAGTGGTGATAACAGTGGCAGCAAAGATGACAGCATTGGGCCAGTTCCAGTTGTTAAACGTTTTGCTGCCAGTGATGGTGACCCCTTGGCCTGCAGCATCTGAGACCGCCTGAGAATAACGAAAAAACACAACTGATTATTAGCTTGAATTCGACTTTAAGAGAAATACATTGACGCTGAACAAATGGATGCTATCAATTGGCAGTTATTGAAGGGCACATGTGGATAAGATTGAGGAAAACAGGAAGTTTGTTGTGCGTAAGCTCCATTTCTTCCACAGCATCCTTCCTGTGATATCATGATGGTATCTCCAGTGTTACTGATGAGCTGAAACAACGCTCATGCACTCTGGAGAACCAACGTTGCCTTGAGGGTTCTACATTTCCGACCACTGCTTACATTGTTAGAGAAACAGGAAGGCATAAGCATCCATTTCATAATCCCATGATGATACATGATACAAGCTAACTAGGTGATTCTTCAGCGGTTGCATTAATGTTTGTTTTTCCTGTATCAAGATCCAAAGTAAAAATGAATATATCCAAGAAATTATTCAGGAAAAGGGTATCATTTGTGCCTTGTCCACAGGCAATATTTGTTTCTAACCATTTAGAGCATGGGCTATCAGATCCCTCTTGAAAGTTCAGCGTTGACATTTAAAAGAGAATGAAAATGCGTAATCAATCATTTCCAACCATATGTGTGATGGAAAAGCCACAACAGAAACTGAATTCCTTGTTGGGTATTTGCAACGCCTGGCCATCTTTGTTGAGACAATGCTTTGCCCCCCGCACCAAAGTTATTCTTTCTCCAAATGTGCTTGACGGGGGGAAATGTGCAGGGGTTGACAAAATTCATATAAGCCTTTAAGTACTGGAAGATGGTTGCTTCTTTAATAATAACAGGTCTGTGACAGTCCTGCTCTGTAATTACCAGCACCAGGGGAGGCCAGTCTTTTGTCTGCTGAAACAACACAGTACCTCCGTTTGGCTTCAGCATGACAGCAATGATGACCAAGTTTGTGTTCGAACCATGACTAGAAATTAAAAAAGGAAAAACCTCACAAGAGTGGACAACGGTCCTGCTTACGCACTTTCACTTTAACAGTCCTTCTGAGTACAGTGTGTAATGACTGGTTACATTTATATGCATGGGTAACCTTGTAATTAGCCCTGTTCAGGCTAGAATCATATTTGATGTAAGCTCTGAACAACTTCCCATCCCTTATGAACCAGTTAACACTACAGATGGCTAGAGATAACTGTTTAACCCTCCTGTTGTCTTCGGGTCAAATCTGACCGATTTACTACTTTCACCAATCATAACTTTTTTGTTTTACATTCGATTGCATTAAGGCTTTATGATATCCTTCACAGTAGACATTTGAACATATAACATTGCTGACCACCACTTTCATTGCATTTGGATAAAACACACACACACACACACACACACACACACACACACACACACACACACACACACACACACACACACACACACACACACACACACACACACACACACGCAGAATAATTTGACACATTTCCCGCCATTTCCCGCACTTATGTGCCCATTCCCCCACATGGATCACACAATACATGTTCAGTGTCTATTCTTTGTATATTTACTGCAGTTTTTCATGTATACCAGTGGTCTGATACAATATTTAAAGTTTCAAAGGGTGTTAAATGAAATTTGGTGATGATTAATGGTTTTTGTGTTAATGTAATAGCAGTTAAAACAGGACCGGTCAAATTTGACCGCGAACACCAAAGTAAGGGGGGGGGAACGAAGACAATAGGAGGGTTAAAGAATAACTAAACAAATTGGGCTCTCTTGTATATACCCTCCAACTGTTTAGAATTCACTATGTCTAATAAACAAAAAGGAAAGATATTTTATTAAAAAACAAATAAAAATAAAACACTTTTTTCCCCCAATTAGTCAATGAAGAGGCTTCACAGCAGTGTGAGGTGCCAACGAAAAGTATGTTTTACTGTCTATTAATTGGGCAATTCCTTCTTGATTGAATGGTTTATAAAATGTAATTATGGGGGAAATGTCAATCACCGTTTCCCAAAAACCAAGATGACCTTCTCGAAAGACTTGTTTTTGTCCACAAACTCCAGTAAATGTTCACGTTTAAAAAGACTTAAAAGACTGCCGATAAATGATATAGCTGACAGCCAATAGATTATTCTTTGCAGCTCTACAGTAGTGTATCAAACCAAAAGAAGGTTAACTTGACAAACATGCGTGTTGACTTCTCCAATATGCCCACAGACAAAAATTGCTTCAGATGTACTGACTGTAACCTTCCAGCACTGTGGCTTATACCAATGGAAAGTGATGATTATAACATGAAAATAGATTCAAAATTCAAATGACAGACCACATAACCATTCCTACATTCCTCTGCTGCAAATATAAATGCTAAAACCCCACTCTGTAACAGTTTGAGGTTTGTTTGTTTGTTCCGTCAAATCATAGAAGAGTGACAAATGTTATATTTGTGGTCTGTGTGTGTGTGTGTGTGTGTGTGTGTGTGTGTGTGTGTGTGTGTATTTGCTCGACACCTTATACTACCCCAATGAGGATGATTTGCACATGTTCACAGTCTGCCTGCCAGATAAAAAGTGCTGAAGTTTGAAACGTACAAAATGCTGAATCACATGAATACAACGAGGACAGAGTGCAGGATAAATCACGGGAGTAAGCATTGTGCCCTCAATGAATGTCACTCACATAGAGGACAAGGAACATAACCTTTAAAAGGCCTACTTTAAAGGATTACAATGTTAACTTTTATTGCAAATCTTTAAACATCATGTCTTGCTGCCTTTTTTTTTCTATGTGAAGCACAAAGGCTAGGAAGGAGTACTTAAGCACAAAGATGCCCAAAGCTAACTAAACAGGCTTTGCGATGCAAAAGGTTCGTAAAAGGTTAAAGGGTCAGCTAGTGGTATGGTGACTCGGGTCACAAATAACCCTGAGAACAAGTCAAAAAGGCGAAAGCGCGGGGGGAGAAAGATAAAAGAGACTTTGTGTCAGAAAAGCAGTTCAGAGGGTGATGGTTAAACTGGCTTCTCTACTTGCCTACCCACTATAAAACTGGATATCAGAAAATAACTGGGTCTTCTGCAAATGTGATAGTGCTAGGTAACACAAAATGGGACTTTTTTGGCCAAGAGGCACACCCCATTACAGTCTAAGAAGTCAGGAGGGTAGATATCTTAAAATGTTCAAATCAGAGGCACAAAATACTGCCCTGGTGCAGTAATGATTAACGTTACAGTGGTTTTTTACACTTTTACAACATGATAGGAACTGACTCGATTAGGGGTTTGACAGTAAAATACACTTTTGGTTAATCGATGAATTGTTTCAGTCCTTTTTCATGCAGAAAACCTTCTCTCAACAGTGCTTTCCAATACACACAATTGTTGGCTTATGTGCTGCAATTGGCAGTAAACAGCAGAGCGATAGAGTGCAGTGAAGAAGCAGGAACCGTCCTTTACATTTCTGCAAGATCTGACCTTTTTCCCCCACTTTTTTTAAGCCTTACATCCATGTTTAAAGGATTTCATAAAGTTGTGAAAAAAGCTTGTTATGAAATGCACTATTCTTAAATGAATATTGATCAAAACAATGTGGTGCCATTAAACAGCCTCTAAAAGGATTCCTTTACTTTTCTGGATGTGAAAATATTGCCAAACTGCCGGCATCTGCCACACTGATAAGCAAAGAAACAGTAAAAAAAAAAAACACATTGACGAACTCCAACTGTTATCAAGACAGCTGTTGTCCCAGCATACCATTCCAGCTCGGAGGTATTTTTCCACTATAGCAGCTCGCGAGCACAAGACGGCAACAGCTGCTGTGGTCAGGAGGATTGATCTGACTGACAAACAATGAAGTCACTCAAGCTCCCGCATATCACTGTGTATTGATTTCTGATACAGACGAGTTGCAAACAATGTTGTGCGAGAAACAATGCTGAGACTTCACCGCGTGAACCAAAGATCGGCCACAGCGGGAGTGTGTGGCAAAACTACTTTGGAAAAGTTGAGAAAGGGATGCTATATTATTTTGTAGACATAAAAAAAGGGAAGAGGCTATTAAATTCCTAGACAGTGAAAGAACTCTTACATCTGTCAAGCAGAGCATATCACACCATGAACCTATTTGTGAGTGGCTGCTTTACACTGGGCTGTTAATACTGCGTGACTAAACTTAGTTCATTAACACAACAGATGGCATTTTGATTTGGTTTATTGTGCATCTTTGTAAACCTCTGCAACAGCCTAGAGGAAATTAATATGCCCTTTGGGTGTCGAGTTAATCAAATCAGACCTTCTTCAAGGCCATAAAGACACCCCTCTCTTGTCAATGTATTACATTTGAAGACATTGACACCTTCCATGACTTCAGTTCAATGCTTTTTAAAAAAGGGAGGAAAGACTTGTCTATTTCCAGCCAGCAGCCTCTAGAAAGCCCCCTAGGCACATGACAGAGTCAGCTACCCCTGAACACAGAGCGCTACTTCATTGTGCTGTTTCATTCTGACGACTGGCCATGTTTGCATGTGACAGCAGTGTGTGGAGAGCACTGGTTTCACACTTCTCATTTGGCCACACATGGTCTTTAAGTCATGTGTGACGGGACTCTCACGCGAAAAGTTAAATCAAATAAAGGGATGCTCCTCGGATAATTTAAACAGGTAACAAGTGCAAACCAAAGCTGCGCTGAGAAAATGTTTCAATTTTTGACTCATTACAGCTAAATATTGACCCTAATCTTCTCAAGACTACATTGAAATGTCTTGCATATCCAATGGTCTGTATGATTTCAAAATGGTATAGCATAGAAGAATCTAGACACATTGCTTTTATTGTGTTTTTATTTTCCTTTTAAATGAAGTTTGCTTTTTGTTTAATCGTGCAACAATTAGTTAATCGATCCAGAGAAAATGTATATGAAAACTAATTTGATAAATCCTTTAATTGTTTTTCAGTCATTTTTCAGTCCAAAACATGCACTGGTCCCCGCCGGACAAATGTGAGGAGTGTTAGTTGTCTTAGTCACATAACAGACGTCAATTGAATATCTATTTATGGGGAAACTGACCGAGGGCATCACTGTCGGCTTTGATAGTTTGTGAATGGCATGTTTTCTTAAATATTTCAGAGATGGAACAATCATATCTATAACTTGACGTCAGAACATTTTAAGCATTACATTAGCATTCACATACTCGTAATTGGTTACAATACTACATTTATAATTCCTTGTCTTTTTCTTTAAAAACGATCACGCAACTTTTAAAATTGGCCGCTATAATAATACATGTATTGTTGCTAATTGTTTGGGGCATTTTGCAGAGCCTGCACATCACTCAATAGGAGCAGACATTATTCATTGAAAATGTGAACTGTGCAAAGTTTGAATCAATTGGCAAAAAAGTTGACGCATTATATGTTTTTGTGTTCATTTGCAACACTTGCATGTGTGCTGTTCACACTAAACACCACAACTGAGGAAAGTAGCACAATAGCTCAACATACATCAAAAGCTATGGGAAACACTTTGATGAATGACATATACCGGTACATACATGCATTCAAGTGTTGGTTTAGATTTCATAATGCATTCTGCTTCTGCCTACAGGGCTTCTGCAAACTGAAACACAGACACTTTAGCTACCAGCTGCACACTCTGTTAAACCTTATTTGCTGTAGATATAATGTGCAACCCCCTCACCCCCCCGCCCCCTTTCGGAACTTTTATAACCACTTCTTGAGAGCCAACATTGATGGACCATAAAATCCATTCTGTGAACTGTGACCACTTCAAGGATCCTATAGTTAATAGTAAACTCCTTGTTAATAAAACAGAGACGACAAACTTTTACTAGAGTGTCGCCTTCTCTTGTTAAGCCTGCTTTATATTTGAATTGTTAACAAGAGGCGCAAAGTTTCCACAATGGAAACATTATAGAATCTCTGGTGCTAACACAACTGGGGTTTATAAAGGCAGCTAAAGGGCGATAAAGTGGTTGTGTATACGCTTTCATGTGGGGGTTCTAAAGCCTTTGCAGCAGGTGTCTTGGCTAACCCTGTTAAGGAAAAGTACTGGTAAACTACACCTCTGGAATCATTACAATGTTTAACTATGCTAAGAGTGGAGAAGTCAAACAGGATTTGATACTATCTTTTTAAAGTGCCTTGAAGTACATTTACTCAAGTACTTAAGTACAATTTGAGGTAACTGTACCCGAGTATTTCCATTCCATGCTACTTTATACTTTAAAACCACTACATCTCAAGAGACACAACTTTTTACTCCAGTATCTGACAAATTAAGTTTTAACATTTAGTTTCAGCAAAAATAATACCAAATATAATTAGCAAATCATCTTGTTTTATTATAGGTGAAGATAAAACTTTATTGATACTTTGTTCCAATTTGCTAATCATGAGTAAATAGTAGTACAAAAAAGCTCCTCCCAAACCTTTCGCTAATAAAGCGATGAATAGCCATAATGCATTCATAATTATAATTTAATAATAGGCAATGTTTTGGCAAGAATTTGGGATTTGATAGAAATCAAGATACAGCGTTTAATATATTGTGATTATATGTTGCAATACTGTAAGCAAGGAGATATATTCAGATATGTTTTAAACGTATTTTGGATAAATGTATATAGAGAGAGAGGGAGAGAAAATCAATTCAATTAAAAAAACAACACACAATATGTGGATACCAAAGAGCATCAATCATTTTGTCACACAATTCTTTATCTAGAATTGCCTATTGTGCAAGATGAGTAGTTGTACTTCTAGTCTTCGTGTTTTTTGTGGATGCTAACACTTGTTACATACTATTTGAACACTGTGGTATTACTTCATGCACCTAATTCAAATTCAGAGTACTTCCTCTTTTACTGGTTTCAGTAGAGCGCCTGCTAACAGTTCAACCAAATAACAGCTCTTTCGGCTGCTTTACAGGAACAACTTCCAAAGACAAAAAGTCAAAGACCTCTCGACCATAATATTCCACATTAGGAAGCAGATGGGGGGATTTGGCTGTTAGAGAGATGCCACGAATGGGGAGGAGGGGGAGGCTTATGGGCATATCCCTTTCAGTCCCCCCCAAACACAAAAAGGAGAAGCAGGAGGAAGCAGAAGGGGGGGATGGTGGGATAATAAATCTCCCTAATACTGATGTGGGCCCAAAAAGGGGCACAGGTTGAGACATGTTCCTGGTCATAGTTGCAAGTGGAAAAAGTGGAAAAACAGCATACAAATAAACCACTGTCAGAGATGCTACTGCAGAAAAAGGATCCCCCTGATATGGTGTGCTGCATATACGTTGCTGTTTACACTAGTGCAAAGTATCTGTGTGCGCTCTTCTTTCATGCTGAAGGAATTTCCCCTGACACGTTAAGATGTTGTCACAGTCCAACAGAAAGAATACAGGTCACAAAGCCTCCACAAATCAAAGATATCAAAATAACTTCCTGGATGTCATGGGGCAAACACCTGCAAGCACGTGTGTTTAATCATTTGTGTCCATTGAGTGCTGACAGTAAAACTACAGAGGTCAATGACACCATCTTTACTGCTGGTTAAAGAATTGCGATAATAACAAGACGTTGGCAATGGAACACAAAGTCCTGTAGCTTTAGGGCGCAGGTTACAGATTGGCATCATAATCACAGCATCAGGTTTACAACTGCAAGTTTGATATAGGCCTACTATATAATATAATTATCATATTTAGACTTGGACATAAGGGCGGTCCCCAAGAAGATAGCATTTATGTGGGGTTATTAGGGAACTTTAATGTTAATTGCCAATGTGACCTGTTGCTGTTAGGCCCTCAGGTTGGTAAACACACTGGGGGTGTGTTGACTCACACAGAGGAAGCATGGACTGACAACTTCTCATTCCTCAGAAATGTTGTTAGTTCTTGGAGAAAGTTTACAGAGCAGCTGAGGCTCATTAAGCAGTCATGTGTTACAAAGACAACAAAACAGAAATACCATATTTAACATCATTTATGTGATTTTCTTAGAAGTGCCAGTAGCAGTGAAAGTGGTTCACATCATGAGGTGTTAAAGAAATTCAATTCAAATAAACAACAGTTAAAGAAGATGACCATACCTCTAATATGTGGTCCAAATCATCTTGCGTCAGACAGGGATGCTTCTTAAGTATTGTGTCCTTCTGCTTACTATACTCCTTTGCAGCTCGCACCCAATTGGGCTCCTCCAAGACTTGAAAAATTGCTGCCCCAATGGACAGGTAAAAAATAATGGCAGAAGTCAACAAGGGGCCTTTATCTACCATACTTATGACTCAACTTGGAGAACGCGGGACAGGGGGGGAAAAAAGAGAAAGGAGGGGGTAGATAACAACAATACCCGGAGTTATGCGGGACTCATTCTTGGCAAGTCTTTCGCTTCACAAAATGTTTCTCCGTCCGCGCGAGGGCTGTGAAAGAAACATGAGAGGTGCCGCTCCTGACAGCATTGGGCTCGAGACATAACAGGATGAAAGTGTTCATAAAGCGCGTGCTATGGAACCGCAGCTGCAGCTGTATTGTCTCCACGTGCGCAGCCGGAGAAGTAGTGCCTTCTGAAGAAGTGAACTGGGAGTTGTGGAGAGGAGCAGCGAAGATCCGCCCAGAAAACCAGTAAGTAGGGGGGGCAGCTGCTCTGCAGTTTGTTTCGTTTACTTGTGGTTGCAGGTGTACAGCCGCAGTTATTATGAGGTTGAAAGTAGCGCGAAACTTCGGAAAGTATCTAAAAAAAACCGTTTAAAAACAAGTTGAATATATTCTACAAAATTATTTTTGTTTTTTTTGCAAATGTATTTTTTAGAAATGCACATCAAATATAAGACAGTTGAGTTTTAATTTTATTTTTAGTCTTTTTAATAATATACTACTCAACTCAAGTTATATAAGATTATTCGAAAAGTTGATATGTTTCGAAATAAAAGTTGACATGTTTTAAGTTTCTGAAGTGTACAACACATTTTATTTTCCACTTTAATAAAGATTTTCCAGAAATGTAGTCATAAGACACTCTTATTGGAAACTGCCTCTGCATACAGTTTGTATCTCTTTTTATATTGTATTTTTCTTGATATAGCCTATATTGTGCAGTTTTAAAACTTGCACTACTAAAACAACAAGCTATCGTTGATTAATCTTTACAATCTATTTTGTAAGCAGAATGAACACTTTCAATTTTCAATTTAGAGTGCAGATAACAGGATTTTGTGGCACAAACTGCAGATGATTGTTTTCTTTCAGCCTAAAACTTGACTTTTATGTTACCAACTGGAAAGAAAATGGGCAAACATTTACTTAATCATTGCCACTGGATTTGCTCCCCCTGCAAAACATTACATTTCATATTAACTTCAGCCATGGTGAGTCATTGAGAGTCCTTATTTGCTTAGGGGTTGCACATTAATCACATGATATCAGAGAGTGCCATCACAGACAGTAAAAGACAGTTATGTAAATATCACTGTGGTCTCTTTTCCACACATATCGGAACTATTTGGATATTTTAAGAAGCAGGTGTAGCCTCAACATCTCTTGAGGGTTGTTTGGTGAGATAATGTTCATCAGTATACAGCAAAGATACAAATAAAGAGGCGGCGTTCAAATATTGTGGTTGGTTGTAAAAGGAAGAGAACCAAAAGGAAAACCTTGTCAATGTCCAGAATTGAACTGCTCAATTGTTTGCCCTAGTGATGGGTTCTGTTTTCTCTGTTGATGCCCTGAGGAGCAAAGGTCAAACTAAGAGAATCGACAATCGGAGGGATGAAACCCTCTTTACTGGTCACACATGCAGAGCACACAGCACACACAGTGACATTTGGCTTCTGCATTTAACCCATCCTATTACCAGGAGTCTACTAGGAACAGTGGGCAGCTATTGTACAGTGCCTTGCTCAAGGGCACCACGGCAGGGCAGGAGGTGGACTTGTACCTCTCCAAGTAGCAGCCCACACTCCATATTTAGGTCTGGTCGGGGACTTGAACCGGTGGCCCTACGGCTCACAGTCCAAGCCCCTCCTGGCTGAGCCACTGCCGGACAAAAAGGAACACAGTTATTGATTTGTGTCCAAGTAGAGACACAGATCCTCAGACAGAGATTATTGTTAATTATACTTTCTGTCAATAAAGGGACTTTATTTGCAGAAAAAGCAAAAATCATTTTTGATTTATACCATCAAAATTGTTGTTGCCACAAGACCTCAATGCACTTGTGGTATAAAATTGAAAATTGGCGGTTGTGTGGGATTCTATGGCATGCAAGACAGCAAAACATTGCATCATGATCACTGGTGTACTTCCTGCCCAAGGCCTTCTTTTTACAATGTGGGTAATTTTATTTTATGTTCAGAAAGTATACGTTAACTAAAAACTTACACAACTCATAATTAAAGGCAAATCTGTTCATTGTGTATGTTCAAAATGCATCTGGAACTGTATACAAGCTATGTTACAGCTGTGTGAGTGATACTAAACTGAATGTACAGATCTGTGCAGATAGTGCAAGTTTAACAAATCAATGGAATGAAAGGTGTTAAAACATTTGGAAGAGTAGTGCAGACCATGTTGGATAACAAATAAACACATTCATCATGTCAAAGAAAACCAAGACATTTAATTTGTTATAAGTCAGAGCATACATTAACATGCTTACAATTAAGGTCTTTCCTCATTCAAATATTTAGATTAGACTAAAATCACACATTTTGAATGTCAGCAATACAAATCTAGGATGGGTAGGACATAAGTGTTTTTTTCTCAAAAAAAGAAAATTGGCTTTGAATATTTTACAGATGCTTTTTTTTAACACCATTATTCAGTGAACCATAAACAGATAAAATGCCCTTATAGAGTTTTGGAAAAGCATGCATTTCTAAATCAGCTGACTAAGCTTGTGGTTAGACTGACTTGAACTGTAAGCCAGCTCAGCATGTTAATCAAGGTCATGACATAACCAAATTCTTACATAACACTCATTCCTCAATTTGTAGTATCAACCATTGGAGCACTTGACTTACTGTACATAGAGATTAAAATAATCAAATAATGAATTGTATTCTGCTTTTCAATCATTCAACATGGTTTAAGCAATCCTCTTGATGAGTTTTGTGTTTCCACATGTTACTAAAAAGTGAAGAGGAAGAATGTAGCCCCCTGATTTTGACATCAAGACTGTTTTCTGATAATTCATAGACATGTTTCTTTTCTAAATGTCTTTTTGAGGCCTGTCAATAGCAGTCTTAGGCCAAGCACTCACAGATGTTTAGATGGTACCACAAACATTGCTTTAGAGCTGCTGAAGGCGATGGGGGTCTTGTGGAAAGCCCTTTGGGATTCAAGGGGACTTCCGGAGGTCAAGGCACCCAAGATAAAACAACCGGAAGAGCCTCATCAGATAACAAAGTATCCACTGTGGACGCATTAACACAAGTTTCATAACCAGAAGTCTCAAGAGGACATAATCTTTTTAGGGATCTTTGAATTCCCACAGCTTCCGAGGCATACTCAGACTTTAGCTTTAAAATACTGTGACCGGCATCAACAGCAAATAAGGATCATACATTGTTACGATACTTGCGTGCTTCATATTGAAACCAAAGTCATTTCTGTGTCTTTCATGGTCATCATCACCTCTGCCTCAGATTTTTTATCTTGTGATCTGCTAATTTCAGTTTCTATCAGGTAGCATACACACAAACTGCCAGGGTAGACAAGATTATTGCCTTTATATATACGGTTCACTTGCAGCAAACCATGCAAGTCACCTTGTGAAAGCAAAGTAGGAGAACATGTTAAGACCCATTTTTAATGAATGACCTTAAACAAAATGGTATCCCCACGAAAAAAAAGCTTTGCATTGACGATAATACACAATATGTAATTTTCTGTCACGAGGAGTCTCTTAGTCAAAACAATAATCAAAAGGTTTGTTCGCATTTTCAAGTAGTGTGGGAAAATTGGAGTGAAAGTCTTCTAAACTATTCCCATCGAAGCAGTCAGCTTATCCTGGTTAAAATTCTGTTCAAAGAAATCTGAGGTTTTACAGCAGAGCATAGCGGCTGTGCTAATGACCGGTCAGTATTTAAAAAGTAATTTAGTTTTCACTCAACCTGTCAAAAGAGTTTATAGTATGTGATTCCTGTTTGCTAAGTAATATTGTATGCCATCCCTTTGTAAAGGGTTATTTTTAGATTGTGTAGGTGCGTTCGGTGATTTGACCATGTGGAATGACTGAAGAACTGCTTCCTAGTCCCATTGTTTTATGTTTATGTTTTTTTTTTTTTTCCCGAGAGTCTTGTGGGAAGGAAACCCGCACAATCAGGCAGCTAATTTGCTTCTTGTCGGTATGTATTTCTTTGAGAAAGCATCTTTACAGTGTGTTCCCAAACTGAAAATCATGGACCGACAGGCAGAATCATACTGTCCATGCTTCATGTCAAAAATAAATTTTCATAAATACGTATAGATTAGTATTTCAATCAGGAGAGACGTGATGTATGGAATACATGTTTATTATCGGGTCACATTATATGAATGAAACATAATGATGACAGTTATAACAAGTGAATGAAATGGTGTTTGGCGATTAGTCCCAGGTTTTGTAGGATGTCATTCGGGAAGGGAAGAACCGTTTCCGATGAACCCCCGGGTCTAGACACTGGTGGTGGTGATGAGTGGTTAGGTCCGGTTGGAAGGGACAAGGGTAAGCTTGGCCCTGAGTTGGAAGCAGGAGGCGAAGGGGTGGAGGAGGGTTGCGCGTTGACACCTGGAAGACAGCTGATGGAAAAGGGGAGAGCATATATAGAGGGATTAACAGGTGCGATATTTAGGCTTGTGAATGGAGGGAAGTGATAGGTTAGCTGAGAAGTGGCGCTCACTCTCATTTAGTGAAGGGAGCGAGTATTGCCATGACGTGCAATACGAAGTGATAGGTCTTCCTGCCTGAACTTGCGCTGAGCTTCATTTCAATCAGGAGAGACGTGATGTATGGAATACATGTTTATTATCGGGTCATATTATATAAATGAAACATAATGATGACAGTTTATAACAAGTGAATGAAATGGTGTTTGGCGATTAGGCCCAGGTTTGGTAGGATGTCATTCGGGAAGGGAAGAACCGTTTCCGATGAACCCCCAAAAGAAGTGAAAGTATGAAGTACTGAACGTGATGAAATCTTACCTTGTGGGATGCAGTGGAAATCTATGGATGAAATGAGAGGTGAGAGGTTAATACATGTGGGGATTTAGACATACTGATGCCTCCTAGGCATCCTCCCTGGA
>NW_011337731.1:0-1986 GCF_000735185.1 Notothenia coriiceps
TTCACCCTCTCTGACCACCTCCACCCTCCCTGATCACTTTGCCTGGTGCCAAAAAAAGGGCTCTGTAATGTTTTCTGTCTTCCTTGTACTCATACACAGCCGCCGTGTGTGTGTGTGTGTGTGTGTGTGTGTGTGTGTGTGTGTGTGTGTGTGTGTGTGTGTGTGTGTGTGTGTGTGTGTGTGTGTGTGTGTGTGTGTGTGTGTGTATGCAGTGTTGCTCCACTGAATACAGTCACTTGCTATACCTTAAAGCCAAAGTCAGTCCAACTTTGAAGTATATTCTGAAAGTACAAATCACATTAAGAAAGATTTCAAAACCCCCAATAGCTAACACTTGGACAACCTATAGAATACATTTGTAATGTGGTACAAAAAAGTTGTCACCTAATTAATAATACTCAGTTTTAAACTTTGAAGATAGATGCAGCAATCTTATCTTGCCAATTGGATTAGAGAATTGGCATTTCTGCGTGTGTTTTTGTGTGTGTCTAAGAGGTTGTTTGTCTTGTTGCTGACTGCACTAAACACTGATCTGATGGTTCTTATAGTATCGTTATTAGACCAAAGCTGCCTATATCAATCTTTACTTTGCTGTCATTTTTGTTCATTTTATCTCATTTTTGCCTGGAAACATTTAAATACACACACACGCTCTCTCCATACCTGCTACTGAGGAGATGTTTGACAGAGAGATTACAGCTCTCCCGTGTTCTCGGGCCCCAGTCGGAGGTCTTCGAGGTCACAGCGCTGAACGCTCGAGGCCCGTTTAAGAACGCATTACGTCGCCGAGCAGCTTGTACATAGGAACGCCTGTTGTTAGCGGTGTGTCAGTTACAATTGCAAGCTGTGTCAGTCCGGTCATAGCATGCCTGCTTACAACTTATTTTTTGTGTGTTAATGTCTTACCTCACCGCACGCACTCCATTCCCAGCTTCCTCTCATCCATCATCGGCTCACCTTTCATCCCCGGCCCTCGTGCACCCCCATCATCGGCTCCGGCTAGGGTTAACACCAGACCAGGCACTTGCAGAATCAATAAACTATCTCACCTTGGTGCCCTTCCCTTTCTCCACCACGGCAAGATTAGAGTTTTAAAACAGTGTATCTGCCTCGGGACCTGTGTTTAGTTGCACTAAAGACGGTTGCTTTGCATTGTGTTTCCTTTTGAGCAAGTGAAAACAAATTGGAAGAGGTGCAGTAAAATCAGCTTGAAGTCATTTGGAACTAAAAAGGCACTTGGAGAGTGCAGACCTTCACTAATGCCGTTATCATCATCCTAAACCTAATTAAAACTAGAAGCTACTTGTGCTTAATATATCTAAATCAATCATATAATTCCAGATCAATAATACCAATTAGTAGCCAGAATTTATCCAATCTAGTGTCCTTTTGAAATTAAGCTAACACAACCAAGTGTTGGTGGCGTGGCTACCAATTTAAATGCAAGGATATTTTCCATTGGTTAGGACTATCTTGTCGAAGTACTTTTTTTTTCTCGAGGCATTCTAGGAATTTCCAATGCTTAACGTATTTAACAAAGCACGTGTCTTTGAAACCTGTGCCCTCGTGCTCACCTTTGTATACTATATTCAACTGAGTGTGTTTCTACTTCTGGCTTCCCGCTGAAAAACATTGGGTGAAATTCTCTTTTTAATAATTAAAGTGATAACTCAGGGCAGTATGAAGTAGAGAGTGGACAGAGAGAGTGAGTGAGGTGTTTGGGGGGGGGGCCTCCTGACAGTATAATGTTGAGTTTCTTTGTCTGCAGGGGTTAAAAGACGTGGTACATCATTAAGAGGAATATTCAGTGGCTGTGTCACTGTGGGGTGACCCTTCTTACAGGTCATGGATAGTTCACTCTTTACCCCATCCCTCCTCTCCCCCAGCCCAGTAAATAGTTTTCTCCCCCCAACCCTTCCACCGTACACACAGCCATAGGTAGGAGTTCAGGGAGGAGAGTTTCTCTCTCACCGTGGCCATTTTGTT
>NW_011337732.1:0-2097 GCF_000735185.1 Notothenia coriiceps
ATGGTGTGTGTGTGTGTGTGTGTGTGTGTGTGTGTGTGTGTGTGTGTGTGTGTGTGTGTGTGTGTTGGTATCGGTGTGAATGGTCTTTCAGGGTGGGTGGTGGACTCCCCATGACAACTACTGCATATATACACACACATGCACACTAGTGCTAAAAGGGTACAATGACACGTAAACACACACACAAGTAAGAAGTTCTTTCTGTGAGTGTGTGAGTAATTTTCTGTTACTCTCTCTCTCTCTCTCACACACACACACACACACACACACACACACACACACACACACACACACACACACACACACACACACACACACACAGCACCTCTCTTTTAGAACATATCTCCCATTTGTCGCACGAGACGAGCGTTCCCTGTCACCCAGGCTGAAATATTTATAATGAGAGGGGATGAGGGGAGCCCCTGAATTATTTAAGATGAAGGGGGGCATTCCTCTTCACACACAAACACACACACACACACACACACACACACACACACACACACACACACACACACACACACACACACACACACACACACCATAACACTGTTTCTCATGTTTCTACTGTAGCGAGTGGACAGCACTGCTCTCCTCTCACCGTGTGGGTCCAAGTGTGCGTGTGTGTTTGTTTGTGTGTATGTGTGTGTTTGTGTGTTTGAGAAAGAGTGAGTGTATGGGACAGAACCATTGCCAGGCTGCATATCCAATGAGACGACGACACTCACCAGTGTATTTTACATATTTATACAGCCCCCCCCCCCTATGTATTCAGCTGTCATCAATCCAAATGAACAATAGGAGCAGGATCAGGCACACACTCTCAGGTCACACATTTCCAACGCAAGCTTCCGCTATTATCACGGCCATGTCCCGTCTCTCCAGGTGTTTGTTTTGTGCCTTTAAAAGCTGTGCTGTGACAGCTTTTTATTTAGAATCCCGGACATGTAATCAGACTAAATCATAAAGTGGAGCCACAGAGGAGAGTCCCATCATGTCTCATTAGGATGCCTATAGGCTCAAATTAAATTATAAAATTGGTGAAATTTGATGGAAAGTCACCGTTCATAATTGGAACATGGCTTTTTACCAGCTTTGCTAATTGTACAAATTGTACACATTCAAACACACACTGTTGTTTAATACAGTGTTTTCCAGCTTTTTGGATCATGGCCCTTTAATTAGGTCATGCTTACCTGCAATCCCTTTTCATTGTCATCCCTGACCGTGTGAGTGTCAGCAAGTGACAGAAAGAGAAAAGATAAGACAGAACAAATGTAGTGTTTTCTGAAGGACACCATTGGTGCCGATCCCACTTTGGGAAAATGTAAACATGCAGGGTGAGTGAGCCCTTGCTTTACAGGAAAGTTAAAACAGGTTCAGATGTAGATTATTTCATTATTTCTTTAATTACCGACAACTTCATTCAAATGGTTTTATTCTAAATTAAATTAAATGTAATTTCTGGGATGTTGAGGATTGTAATGAAAGAGACCATCAATAAGTTCAGTTTTAAAACCCCTCAGTGTAAATCACAAAACGCATGAAATGTCGGAATGACAAGCAAAGCTTTTCTTTTTTTTACTTTTGGACAGTTTAAATCATTCATCATGTTGACCCCATGCCTGGGAAATACGAGCTGTTCAAATCCTTAAATAGAAAGGCTGAAATAGGAGAATACATTACATTTTTAATTGTTCCTTCAACACTAGGTAGCATTTTGAGATTAAGCCAAAAACGATTATTGCAGTTTTATTTCAAGAACTTTATAAAGAGAGCTCTGTAAAAAATGAATGGGGCTTTTCTTTCATGTGCTCTGTGGTCGCCCCCCCACCCCCCGCCACAGATGGACACTGCGACTCGCCCTCCTCACGTTTTCTCACGTTAAATTGGTCTAGCTGAAGTGTACGCTGGGAGACACTGGGCGAGAGCTCTGGGGATCCTGGACCAGGAGAGGAGGCCGCCTGGGACTGGTCAGGCCGAGCAGAGAGAGAGAGAGAGAGAGAGAGAGAGAGAGAGAGAGAGAGAGAGAGAGAGAGAGAGAGAGAGAGAGAGAGAGAGAGAGAGAGAGAGTGAGAGTGTGTGAGTGTGTGTGTG
>NW_011337733.1:0-3780 GCF_000735185.1 Notothenia coriiceps
ATCAGAACACATTTTATGACCTATTTATGCAGAAATCCAGGTAGTTCCAAAGGGTTCACATACTTTTTCTTGCAACTGTATACCGTACTAAGCCGAGTGAGGCCCTGCAGTGGAAATGCGCCATTAAAGACCATATTTAATATATATCTTACCAACACATCTAGAAGTTGAGAGTTAATCTATTATACAGAACCATTACAAATCAAACCCTTACTACTAAATGATCCTAAAACATTGACTTCATCAGTCTAAACATTGATTCATAATAGATTAAACATGGACGCATTACAAGCAAAGATAAATATCACAGATTACAGATAAAAGTAAAGTTATACAATGTTTAATGTGGAAAACTTGACGAAGATACTCAACCATTTGAGAGTGAATTTCAGACATTTGCTTGTTCTAACATGAATGTATGCACATAAGGTTTTCTTTGGTCCGAATATGATCACTTTAGATTAAAACTGATCTTTAACTACTTCAATTTCTGAATAGGACTCGCGAAACCGACGTCTGGCCAAAAGCACTTTGTTATCTACAGCTCATTAGAAATGGAGCGAAGTGACGTGCTATGTCTACTCACTTGAGACAAACAAAATATTGTAGAGGTCTTGCCCCTGCATTTGGAAAGTCAACAGCAACTACGGCTTTAGTTTTGAGGTTTGTTGGAGCTTTTGATTTTCGGGATCCAATTTCTGGCTTCTGTCTGATGTTTGACCAACTAGACCTTGAGAGCCAGCCGATTCAGAGGGAAATGTAACCACGACAACTGGAGTGGGATTTGTCAGAGTGGAGATATTTGATTTAAAGAGAACCACTCTAGACAGACATCCCTTCAGGCATCTGTTTAATAGACTAATAATAATTTGTGTGTGTGTGTGTGTGTGTGTGTGTGTGTGTGTGTGTGTGTGTGTGTGTGTGTGTGTGTGTGTGTGTGTGTGTGTGTGTGTGTGTGTGTGTGTGTGTGTATCCATCCATAGCCGATCTTGTAAACTTCTTGACTCATCAGCCTTTCATGGTTGTTATAACTCACATGTCTTTGCTCATTTATGACTATGATTGAATACATTGTTGTTGCTGTGAATTAACCATTTACATGTTTTTTTTATGAAGTGAAAAATGCTATTTTTGTTTAATATCTATCTCTGTTTGTGACCTACTCTATCAAAATCAGTCATTTCAACCCCAAAACACATTTTGAATTACACACACCATTAGAAAAAGGAGATTCTTAGCTTTCCAATTATATCATTGTTGTTTTTGTTCTCCAAATATTCGGCAAAGATCTTTAACATAAAGTAATTACTTTCTTACCAAGACACCATTTTGAGAAAAAGGCCTTCAGAGAGGTATCTAGGAATCACGTTATGGGGGCATATAGTACCCCTTGCTCCCCATTAGGACCACCACTTGATTAGCTATAATTCTGAAATCTTTGTTAGCTTATTAGCAGGCTGTTCCTCATGAAATATTCAACAATCTGCAGCTTATTGTTCGCAGAGATTCATCCATTGTATTGATGAGGCTAACTCATTTTAAGCAAGGAGCATCCAGGATGAGGATGTTTTTTTTCCTTGGATGATAGTAAGTTCGAAAGAAAGTTTTATATTCTGAAAGACAAGACTTTGTTTGTATAAAATCAGCCAAAACCCCAAAAAGTTTTTTACACAAATCCAAAAAAAAAATTGGAATGCGCCAGATTGATTTTGATAGAGCAGGTCACATTTTGTCAATACGTTCATAGTCACAAACCATGATCAAAAAGCATGAGCCATATGTAAACAAAGGTAACATAGTCATTCTCGTACCCTTGCTTGTTTCTCTATGGAAAGATACATTCATGATAACTATGTCATACTCCCCCCCTCTGTTATTTTTTAAGCTTTGACTCTTAGCAAGCACCTATTATCAACCACAGTAAGTGCTAACAGTCTTCTCAGAGGTCAATCGGCTGCATTGTTCTTTACTTTCCACAATAAAAAACTTTATAATCTGATGTTTTGGAATTTTTAGAGCCTTACCAGTAAGAATGGTAAAAAAATTTATCCCAAAAAAAGGTTTTACGGAAAGGACATTGTGTCACCGAAAACATTATGATTCATCTACTTATGAAAAGGAGGTGAAAAAGTGCCTTGTTATGGATGGAAATTGTGACATTAAGATGGTGCAAAATAAAAGGTTAGGCTATCACTTAAAAAAAGGACGTCATATAAAAAAGAAATGCAGGCCTCCACTCGTCTGACCCAGTCATGGGTCTCAGAGTGCGATCTGGGACAACAATAGGGTAATAGTTTTACCAGTTTGCTCTCCTGCTAAATAGACTGGGACTGGAACTGGAGGCTGTACATCTGTCTGCAGATCTCTCAGGATCAGTGTTTGGAGCACTTGCAATATTTGACAGCACGTATTTCCTTTGGTAGGAGTTAATTGGCTAGGCCCATCGTCTCACCTGACTAAAAACATCAAGTCACTGAAGAAAGTCAGGGTCATAAAACCGATGCACTTGAGGCGTAGTAAGTTGCTGTTTTAAATATTTTATTATGGCTAGGAACGTTTTTTTTCCGACATAGCTGAAGGCAAGGCACGTATATTTATATAGCATATTTCAACACAAGGTAATTCAAAGTGCGTTACATAAAACATTAAAAGCATTACATTTAAAACGTGAAGAAAGCCAAGAAAATACAATGGGAGAAATACTCCCTCTGGAGTGAGCTTTGGAATTGTAGCCTTTGCAGACCATTTCCATGCACAACGACCTATATAACACAATACAGGAAAGGGCAGTGGAAAGTATGGAGTCTAGATTTAAAAGAAGTAAACACGCAGTTTTCTTGGAGTTTGTTACAGATAAATGCAGCATACTAATTGAACGCTGCTTCTCCATGTTTAGTTTGGATATATTTATTTTTAAGTCAATTATTTGACAAACAGGAAACCAGTGTGAAGACCCCAAAATGGAGTGATGGCATCTACTTCGTTTGGACTCTAGCAGCAGCATTCTTAATCAGCTGCAGCTTTATAAACTATTTTTCAAATCCTGAAGACTGAATTACTACTTTGCTGCTGCCTTACTTAACTACACCAACGCCTGTTTGTTGCTTGTAAAGACACACATGTGTGTCGCCATCTATCACCGCCATTAATCTAGACTTGCTGAAGGCCAGGATGATAAAAAGTCCAGATCTACCCTCTTTAGCTTGCACGCTCTTTGCTAATATGTTTTGTCTACACTCGGGAGTCTTAAGGGAGACAACTGTGAAACTGTACTCCTGCAAAAGGCCAGTGAAACGCTGAATTCCAGACTTCTGTATTCTCAGATGCCTTGTAAAACTTAATAGCTCCGTATAGATAAATGGCCAAACTGACCCCATTTGCATTTTCTGTCACAAAACACATTAACAAAACCACTCATTAAAAAATAAATAAGAAAAAGTATATTATGAATGTTAAAAAGACCACCACTGGTGCGAGAGAAATACATACAATTGTGCTCTCTAATTCTTGGCACGACTGCTGAAACCCTCATGTGGCTCTTTAATTTCTCCGGTGCTTAGAGGGGATTTGGAGGTGGCTTATTACAGATTGTAGCAAAAGACATGAATATAATTTGAGAGTTAAAGTGAGAAATACTGGGTGTTCACTCCAAAAGTGGCGCCGTTTGAAAGAAAGGCAAAGGACAGAGTTGGTGTGAGGAAAAAAACATTCCAGGAAAGTCTGCTTGGGTTGATGAAGGTGTTTTCCCTTCCCTGTAGTGTGTAATATAGGTTGTGTGCA
>NW_011337734.1:0-1607 GCF_000735185.1 Notothenia coriiceps
GGGGGCGGGGCATCTGTACGTGATAGGCCTCGGGGGCGGGGCATCTGTACGTGATAGGCCTCGGGGGCGGGGCATCTGTATGTGATAGACCTAGGGGGCGGGGCATCTGTATGTGATAGACCTAGCTGTCGGGACATCTGTACGTGATAGGCGGGACATCTGTACGTGGTAGGCCTTTGGGGCGGACATCTGCACGTGATGGGCTAAGGGGGCGGGACATCTCTAAGCTATTGACCAATCACAACAGAGCAGACAGGGCTCTGGTATCTTTCTTTAGAGTGCAGATGCTTCTTTGTCTCTCTCTCCACAACCCGCCAAAATAAGATGCCTATTCAGCGACAGCAGCTGTAATGAGAAGAATCAGAGTCTGTCCAATCAGAACAGAGCGTACAGTCAGGAGCTGTTTATTGTTGTTCCTGAAATAATGACTGATAAACAGAGACATGCAGTCAAACAAACAAAGTAAAAGCATTGTTTTTGCAGTTAAATGTAGTTAAAGTATTAACAGTAGTTTACAAGTACTGACTATACAAAAAATTGTGGAAGTACTAAACGTAAAAGTATTGATTCAGAAGTATAATGTAGTTAAAGTACTTCACGTGTTATTATTTCTGCTCATTCTGCCGTCAAAGGTCGTTCAATTACTCAAAGTAGTATTTGTTGTTAGTGTGTAGTCACATGTATGTAAAGTATTTGCAGCAAAAGTATTTATTCTGCAGTAAAAACTAGTTAAATGACTCGAAGTAAAAGTATTGTTTTTGTTCTTAAAGTACAAGTAATAAGTGTGCAGTTAAAGTATATGAAGTACAAGTAATCATCCTGCAGAGCTCACTGTTCAGAGAAGAGTCAGACAGGAAAGGGACATTTTATATTTTTAGGTTTCTCAAGTTATTTTCAGTCATCAGAGAGTATTACATAACAGCTGATTAGTATCTGTGTTTGGATCTTTTGTTTAGAGATGTGTCTTCTCAGCAGACGTCATATATATTTCAGCATTTAGTGCAAAACTAACAAACATCCAGCATTTTAATATGAAAGTTGGATACTGGTTTTAGATTCTGCAGCAGATTACAGAGTGCTGATTATGCACAGATCAACGTGGCACAAGTTGGGCTTTTATCGGGAAGGAGCCAGAAAACAGGGCGAAAAAATCCTGGCTGAATTAAAATAACTTTTACTGAAAAGAACCGCATTATTTACTTTGGAACGAGTTTGTAGAGGAACTAAAGAGTCCCTCTCTTTCTCTACATGTTCAGGTGTATATCAGTATGTAGTGTCTCTACTTTAAAGAGTCCTCTCCTGCTGATGTTCAGGTGTATATCAGTATGTAGTGTCTCTACTTTAAAGAGTCCTCTCCTGCTGATGTTCAGGTGTATATCAGTATGTAGTGTCTCTACTTTAAAGAGTCCTCTCCTGCTGATGTTCAGGTGTATATCAGTATGTAGTGTCTCTACTTTAAAGAGTCCTCTCCTGCTGATGTTCAGGTGTATATCAGTATGTAGTGTCTCTACTTTAAAGAGTCCTCTCCTGCTGATGTTCAGGTGTATATCAGTATGTAGTGTCTCTACTTTAAAGAGTCCTCTCCTGCTGATGTTCAGGTGTATATC
>NW_011337735.1:0-3326 GCF_000735185.1 Notothenia coriiceps
TGTTGTTGTTTGTCGAGCGGAGTGACGCGCTGAGTTTGCACCTGAACGCAACATCTAACTTCCGGGTTTGCTGGACAGCACAAGCCGGTCAAGTTAGAAATGCCATACGGGTCGAGAGGACACCTCCTCCATGGCCATCGGGGCATCCTCGACGCTGTGCCCGAACGCAGCAAGCCGGTCCCGGTCCCCGACGCTCCCCTCGCCCACAGCCACGGCCCCCTGAGACCCAGATCTCCGCTCCTCCGCACCGGCAGCTCCACTTCCCAGTCGACACAGCTCAGCCAGTCCGTCTCCGGCACCCGGACAACAAACGCAAGGCATCACATTAGGTTGGTGTATGTATTCAATCACTGTGCTTTCTCTGTGAGTTTCACGTACCTGAGAGACAGGGTTGTTGCTCTTCGTGACTTCACGGTTGATGTTTCGAGTTGTTAGGCCTGGGCACTGATGTACGTCTCCAGAAAGCAACAGGTAGAGTGTGATGATGATACGGCAGTTACTTTGACGTTTGTCTCGGACTTCACTATTTCGCTTAAGGTTATGTTGTTGATATTGGCCCGCGGTGAGAACAAATGTTTGCATCAGAGCATGTTTACCGTACCCAAAGTGCTTCAATTTGTCTGTGTGCACTGCTAAAATGCAGGGCCCATTATTTGGATTTAAGAATGGACGTGTGTTTAAAAAGTTTAAAATGAAGGCATATGTTAAAAATGCAAGGAGAGCTCCTGTTACACCTGACCTGCCTGCCACCGCCATCTTGGTACCCAGTAAACCAATCAAATAAGTTTGTGCAATTAGAGGAGATCTGAATGAGTTAAATTGCAATAAAATATGTTGATACATGTATAAATGTAATGTCGGGAAAAATACAACAGTAAGATCCAACATCCTGTATTTAAATATCTCAAGTAAATAAATAAATATAAAAAATAGATATTATATTCATATGACTATAATTGTCATTTATTTTGATGCTTTAGAAACAATGTTTCCTGTTACTTTGAACTGGTATTAAACCTAAAGCTGCAAATGAAAACATATTAAGTAGAGATACACAGATTGAGTCAAATGCACTTTTATTTGTGACTGACTGGTTGCTGATAAGGTCAAATCATCGTTTCCCATCGGTTCAGTGTTACAGGAAAAACTCTGCCATGGAATTGGAACAGGTTTTTTTCCTAGTTTAAGTTACTATAGTAACTAAGCTTGAACTATGTACAATTGGCTTTATAGAACCAAATCCACTGAGAATGATTCAGACCGGCCGAAATAAGCCTGGCTATTGTGGTTAACTCTTCATGGAAGGGGCCTGAGGTGGACTAGATGACAGGAACAGCTTCAGTGTGATGTACCAACTCAGCGTGTTATTCTGTGTTTGACTGCAGTGTTTCTCACCAGTTCCCAGCTCCATGTCCACCAGAGGGTCAGTGATGATGGGCAGCAGTCTGCTGGTGAACGGGTGTCTGCATTGCTTCCCATGAATGGCCTGGAAGTGGACAACATGGAAAGATTTATTGTTTTTGTTTTGATTTTTAAATAACAGGTGTTACATTGTGCTTTCAACGGAGCTCAAGCTATATTTATTATTTTTGGTGGTTATACTTGAAGGGTTATTCCGCTTTTTTACAATTCTTTTTTTTTTTAATGTATTTTTTATCATTTCTCTTGGTGTAGGAAGTCAGAGGCATCCCGGTAATGTGAAAGATACTGTACATGAGCACTCAAAGCACATTATATCAAGGGTGTAGCAGGACTACTTGTGTATGCTGACAACAGTTTACATAATCATTCATTTTTAAAATGTTTCCATGAGTTGACTAAACTCCCAGATATGAATCCAGCGTAATAATTAATCAGTACAATGGAGTCATTAGATTTCAAACATTGTCAAATTGCAAGATAGGACACTGCCTCCTAGTGGTGAACACTTTAAGAAACTCTTCACTATATCACTGCGCCAAGACACAAACCAAACAACACATGATTCATTATAAATCTTAGATTTTAGACTGTACATTTTTACAGTCTGGCTCATTTGGGTGGGGAAAGTCTGATGCAATACATTTGTAAAACATATATACAGTATTGATTTCCTAATATTGCCTCATAAGTATTCATATAAAGTGGTACAGGAATGAGTCCCAAAACCTGTTATGTGCTTCTTGGTTAACATTAAGCTGTCTTTGGCTCTTTTCTAGCTGTAACAAATGAACATTTCCTCTCTGTGCGATGAATGAAGGTATTCTGATTCTGAATACATCATCACTGCACCACTCTATCCTCATACTAAATGTACATCTTTCGACCTTCAGTGATATAGAGTGAAGCAGTAATGAACCCTAAAACCCGGGCAAGACTTATCATTTTACCATTCTGGTTCCTGCGTCTCACAGTCAACGTTTTTTTAACGTGTTTTTAGCTAAGCCTAAAATAAGGTCTCTGGTTAAAACAAGCTGAAGAGATTTTCACGTTTTTTTTCTACGACATAAAATACATAAGTAAACAATCTACTCAAACATTCTTGAGAAAGCAGTCGCAAAACAGTTGAGTGATTAATTGAAAAACAATGATTTATTTGAAGATTTTCAGTCTGGCTTTAGAACACATCATAGCACAGAGACAGCTCTGGTTAAACAGGGTTCCTGCAGGTTTCGCCAACTCAAATGTAAGACTTTTTAAGACCTTTTTAAGACCACTTTGAATAGAATTTAAGACCTATTTCAAGAAAGTATGAAGGAAAATTGCTATGAAAGAAGAAATACGTCCCATAATTACTTACAAAGTAAAGGTATACATGTTCAACATAAGAACAATGACTGAACATAACAGCATAACAGTACAGAACTGTGTTAGCCAAAAAGTGTGTCTCTGTGTGCTTGTGTGTGTGTTAGGGCTGTGCAATTAATCGTATTTTAATCGCAACTACGATTTTGGCCTTCCACAATCACAAAAACAACATAATCGAAAAAAACAATTATTTAGCTTTGCTAGGTTGTGACAGTGACAACATATTTAATCGAATTAATTTGAGTCTAATTTATATTTATTTATCATATTTATATATGTTTAGTAGCTTGTGGAAGTGCGCTCCAAAATATTTGTTGATCTTGTCTATTGGTATTTATTATTTTGATATTATTTATTTAAATATATCATTTATTTAATACATTTTTGTATTGCTTTTTCATTTGAATTATACGTTCCGGGTAATCAACAGTTAAAAAGATAATGTTCAAATTATTATTTGTTTTAAAGTTCAATAAATGGATGTTTTCAAAGTCAATGAATAATCGTATTTAATAATCGTGATATCAATTATTGACCAA
>NW_011337736.1:0-1132 GCF_000735185.1 Notothenia coriiceps
GCTCACCTTGTGCTTCTGCCTGCTGTAGAAGTTACTCTATCAACCTTTACCGAGCCAAATAAACAGCTTTTAAGCTTTCAAATGAACTGTCATTAGGTGATACCACTTATTCAGGAGAGAAAGATCACCAACATGTGATTAGTTTACCCAAATAATGCATATTTGAGAGTTTACAGAGAGCAGCCGGTTTGCTTAAAGAAAACCCGTCAACATGTTTTTATAATGACTCTCACTGTCTGAACGTACACACAGGTCCACACTGCAAGTCAATTAATGACCAAAGCCTGTTTTTAGCTTGTTAGAAAGGTGGATAATGTAAGCTAGATGATTAGGTAGCTTGTATAGTAAATATCTAACGTTTGCTAGACAGCTGGAGGACGTTCGTTAGCTAATTGGCACATTTACGGGCTGATTGAATTTGGATTCTAGGTTAAATTGTCCTTATATTTAACCCGTTTGAGACGTAACCTAGGTAACTAACGAGGTAGCTTTGAACAGAAATGTGCTTAATATACATTCATGTATTGCATTGTGTCCATCGAGGGAATCAACAAAGCAGAACACATAATACATCAAAGAGAAGTAAAGATGAAAGTAAAAAACAACAAGGGATTGAGAGAATTAGAACCTCCTTGTTCCCACATTTTGTATTTAAATCCCATTAGTATGTATTTATAGTATCCCACTCACTGTGTGTGCATAATTCATAATGATGTAAACACAGAAGCACCAGAGGTAAGACACAGGTCACCTTCTGAATGAAATACCTCCTGGTTTACTCGCCGACACACACCCATGTTCAGCCTATAGAGAGGCTGCACACCTCATGGTTTCACGGTTGTTATCTGACAGCACGGACATAGTATCGCTGCTAGTGGGGGGTTGGGGGAATAGAAGAAGAAGAAGGAGGAAGAGGAGGAGGAGGAAGAAGAAGTGGAAAGGTATAGAGAGAAAGAGAAACCCAAGGGAACAGCTAGCATCAACAACCCAGTCACTCTGCAGCTCTCTAGTTGCTGGACTCAGCGCGGAGGGATCTGAACGTGTGAGGAATCACTTCGGAGGATCTTTAACTTTCAGAAAAAAGAAGTGGGGGAACGACAGAAACACTCCCTCTCTCAGAGGAGGGGGGGGG
>NW_011337737.1:0-3479 GCF_000735185.1 Notothenia coriiceps
TGAAAAAGACGAAGTAAGCTAGCCAATATAAGGCTTAGTCATCTTGCCAAATAGTGAGCCTGTCTTGACGTATGAAAACTATGTTAGAACTGGTTTATAAATGGTTCTTAATGACTAATAAAGTGTTTACAACTTAATTAATAACCTAATTATTTATGAATCTTTTATAAGGGTAGTCTTATTGTAAAGTGGTCCCGAAAAATCGAATCAATGTTCCACAATCCGTCACTAGATGTCACTCATTGTACCGATACGGTTTATATCCTACACAGCATATTATTATTATTATTATTATTATTATTATAGTAAAAATCGAATCTAAACTAATGTAATATTGAATCCCACACTTGACGATTGAGAACATACATTTGTAACTTACCTCGTTTAAAGCTTTGTTGTAGTACTATGTCAATATTTATAATATATTTCGCGGGCAGGTAGCCTACATTGAATTACAAGTAGAAGAAGAAGAAGTAGAAGAAAAAGTAGTAGAAGAAGAAATACGCTAACGCTACAAACAGGCACAACTCTGTTACTGTGTTTTTACCATAGACTGGTTTTTACTGACATCTAACATTTTATTTCACCTTGCTTTATGTTTTTTAATGCACATTCAAAAACGGGAGCATTTTCCGGAGTTTCAACCGGGTACCGGCCAACGAAAACGGGGACTTTGCCCAGAAAACGGACGTTTTGGTCTGGACTGTGTTTACAGCTAAGCACACACGCTAACATGAATTAAGACTACAAGCTCACTTGGGGTTGAGGCTTTTTTACATGTTGCTTGACTGCCTGCCCACATATCTGATCTAAACATAGTAACGTGTATTGGGGAAAATAATTATTTTAAGTTATTTAATAATTGTGACATTTATTGTACTTTTTGATGGATGAATGATGCTCAAAGTGAGGGGCAAAGAATAAGGACTGCATTGAAAAAGTTGGTGAGAGGGACTTAACAGGGTTTTGAGTGGTCTGCAACAGACCAATGTATATAAGCTTCATGAAACCTAATGATTACAAGAAGAAAATTGTAGACAATTTGGTTTTCCATTGAAATCCAAGGGTAGAAACACACCTCATACATTTTTTCCATCTGTCTCAAAATGAATGCAAGGGAAAACACAATGAAACAGGAGTGTGTGCTCTCCCATGATGAATACAAGTTTATTTGAGACCACAGGATGTTATGACCTACTGTAAGTCTCTGTATGAGGACATTTGAGTTGTGAGTTACTTGATTGGATATAGGAATGTGGTGAGAGAAGGTAATTCATTTTTTATATTTCTTCGTCGTGGAAAGTAACACAAATGTAAGAATGTGGTTTGTATGGTATAAGAGCCATACAAAATAAGTCTGAAACTTGGTTACTTTATTGATTATTAGCAAGCAGACTGGAAAAATCTTTACTGACATGTAGCAGATTACTACGTGCATGGAAGTAATTTCATATAGGCAGCAAGGCTTTGTGCTTAAGCTGGGTGTCGAGAGACATGGCTTTGCCCTGAATCTGGATGTGTGAGCCTTGCAGCGTTCCATTGTCGTCCATCTTGTGGCGTGTGGCTTTAGTTTCCACATTAGTCTATTTCCCACTATTGCTACTGGCACAACTCAACCTGCACAATGCTCTGCCAGAGATCTGGAAAAGTTAGAATGACTCACTCAGACAGAAACATTTACTCCTCTCGTTCTCTGTATGTGTCTTTTTTAGTATGATAATTTAAAATATACGGTGTATTAAGATGTTCCATGGGCATTAAACTACTAATGCGTCAGTAACTACGTACTCTTTTATTCTTTGGGAAGGCAAACAGTGTAAGTATGCTAAGAACACTAGTTTAGCGGACTGTTGGCTAAAAATAACTTTCTTTCAACCACTGGGAGATTCATGGCTCCTGTGATGATTTCCCCCCTTTCATACACCTAAATTGATTTGGACCTCAATGGTGGACCCTGCAGCATTAGAACACTGAAGTACAGTGGCATGCCATTTTAGAAACGCTGAGGAAAGGTTGTTTTGAGATGAATTTACATCTCCGGACGAAATACAAAGTGGCCAATATAGTATTAATGTGAAGTTAAGAAGAAAAACTAAGTTATATAAAACAATAAACTGTCACAGCAACTGTCAAACCCATCGTTATACATAATACAGAATTATTAAGCTCAAAGTTACTTTGAAGTGTTTTTTTTTTTTTATTATCACCAAGCGGCAACCTCCAGTGCCAAGAATTGCAGTTCATTGAATGGCTACTTGAGTCTGGCTCCAAAAAGCGAAACAAACCCCATTAGGCGTGTTCACACCAAGTACTTTTCCCACAAAGGTTCCTGAGAACTCTTTAGTTCTCATAAACTAAGTACAGATTGCGTTCACACCGGAAATTAGTTCCTGCGGGTGGATTAGGCAAATGAAGCCGCTGGCGTCACTTCTTCTTCTTCTGCTTTGGGTTTACTGGCAGGCCGCAAACAACTTCACGCCGTATACTGCCAACTGAAGTGCCCGGCCGGAAGACCCCGGACTTGGGGACTGGCTTCAGTAGAAGCTGCTGGGACTCCCAGCAGCTTCTACGGAAGCCTTCCGAGTAAATCGCCAGAACGCCGACACCTCCTCATCACTCCACCGCTCCCATGTTTTCTTTTGTGTTGCAATAACTTAGTCTCTCTGTGTTTCTGCGCTGGGCTAATGCTAATGCTAATAATGCTAATGCGAGGATAATAAAATAAAATTCACAGAACCTTTTGGGAATTTGACGGGGCGTGGTTTGCATTCCGCCCAGCCAATCAGACATAGGAACCTTTTTCTCCCAGGGACGGAAAAGGGGGTAAAAAAGGTTCTGATTAACTAATTTGAGTTCCGGCTCTTTTTGGTGTGAACGCGACATTTCGGAACTATATCAGAACTAAAGTGGGAAAGTACTGCGGTGTGAACGCGCCTATTGACCCCACCTGACAAACCTCCAATATTCAATAGTTTTAACTCTAATGAATCTTGCTTCAGCTCTCCCCGACTGATGATGCGCTAATACGGGCAAAATAAAATGAATGATGGGGGGAGTTGGGAGATGGGAGCTGCTTATTTACTCCAAACTTACAGAAGCCCAGGATGTAACTCTGCAGTTGTTTTTCTTGAAGATACCCCAGTGACTTGAGCATAATGATATGGGTTGTATTATGTATTTCCACTTAAGAGTAGTTTGGGTGGACCACTGAAGCTAAAGACCATTGCTCTCAGGATGAGTGTACAGTACATGTATAATAGTGTTTATTCTAAATGCCATATTTTCAACATTCACTGCACAAAAAAACACATATGGGTATGGGTGGTTTGTCAGGACTTTTTCCTCGTACCAGTTCAAACACTGATTTATGGGGACCCACCTTTCCCTTTGCCGTAGAGAGACGGCAGACTGCTTGAGCTGATCAATAAAAAAATGCTGCTACATTTCTGGCTATTTAGAATTCAGTTTTGGTAAAAGAG
>NW_011337738.1:0-2063 GCF_000735185.1 Notothenia coriiceps
AAAATTAGTCAGCCGCTCCTAATTAAGGGTTTAAATCTGTAATTACTTGCTTCATTGCTGAGATCAAAGTTGTAAAAATTCTCTTCATTGATTTTTAGTCAGAGAAGAGACATGAGTGCTCATCATCTCTACAGCACGTCTGCATGTTAAATCTGATTGATACATCTCTCAGCGATGTGGAATGTTTTTAATTAATTAAAACGGACTAATCCTCAAAATATGTAAAAAGGGATATGCTTATGGAAAAGTTCAGAAAACACACAACTAAACTGGTAGCTAAAGAAAGTGGTGGTCTGTGGTGAAATCCTCACCATCACATTCTGTATGCCAGTATTGTTTCTGGAAATATAAAAGGCTGATGATAACCTAACAACAGCTGCACTACTGGTATTTTGTATACCAGCAATTGAGGGTGGACAAGTTTACTACCACTTAAGTTTCACATAATTGTGTTAATTACTTATTGTAATAAAGCATTTGAACATTCTTTTGTGTCACATTTTCATTATTAAGTTGATGTATAACTGTATAGTATCTTAATTATTTTAAATATAAGGTGACTAAAAATGGCAACCGTATTTTCAGTTTTGGCAACCAAAAGCTGATGCCTGGTTGCCAGCCTGGCAACCACTTTTAAAAGTTAGCGTTGAGTCCTGCTTAAGTCGCCTGCTATGGATCCACTTTCTTTTTTTAAAGGTAGCTGTATTAAAACTTGCTCATTACATTTATTGCATTGTAATACTTTGGGCACTATTAGGAATGTATTCAAACTTAAACAAAGCTATTTGTTATTTAACCCTAAAACCTTTGGATTTAGGTTAAAAATATGACACAGGTTAGACTTTTCTCCTAAAAAGTCAAAGTGATTAAGACAACATTCCAGTGATGTTGGGGGTTACAATAAATATTTGACCAATCTTGATAACCGTTTTTACACCAAGTACTTTTAATATGCACGCATTAGCACATGCTACTTTTGATTATTAACAATTTGTTCTTTCAGCATGCAAACAGGCCACCTGCTTAATCCATATTTACCTTTTTTTGTCTTGGGCCCGTTCTTCTGAGAGTCATCGTCGCCGTTCTTCTCCTCTCCAGAGTCGTCCGACTTGGCCTTCAGGTTCTCCTTGCTCTCCTCGTTGCTCTCCCTCTTCTCCTTCGACTCCTTCTTGACTGTCGTCGGCTTCTTAGGAGCCTGCAGAGGAAACAGAGTCAGACATTTAGAAAAGAGCTGGAGAAACAGTTCAATCTTTCACAGGAGACTGAAGACCTATTCAAACAAAACAAGAGTTAATGGGGAAATTGCACAAAACAATTTGGGGGTAATACACATTTTACTGGACATGAAATTGATTTAAAATGGTGCCACAGATACAAAGTCATATTCTTACATATTCAGTTATTTTCACATTCTGCTAAATGAAATCCAAGCTTAACATCATATATTTGTTAACACCATACATGCACATCAAAATAACGGTCATGCTTTGGACCGCTCGCTTAACCCCTCCCCATCAAGTGAATATGTTTCTATGCTAGTTATGTCAAGCTTCTTAGCATGCTAAAGCAGTTAGCATAGAGCTCTGATTAGATATACTTGATATCCTAGGAGGCTTTATAGCTGCATAACAGTTACAACACAATATATCATGTCTGTACTGGCCTACAACAGGCCTTATTAAATGGTAAATGGTAAATGGACTGTACTTATATAGCGCTTTATCCAGTCTTTAAGACCCCTCAAAGTGCTTTACATACTACATGTCATTCACCCATTCACACCCATTCATACAGAGCAGTGTACCTTACTCTAGGACCTAACATTCACACACATTCACACACCGTTGGCCATGCCATCGGGAGCAACTCAGGGTTAAGTATCTTGCCCAAGGATACATCGACATGTTGACTGCATGGGCTGGGATCGAACCCACAACCTTCTGGTTGAAAGACGACCACACTCCCTCACAGCCACAGTCGCCCTTATTAAGACCTAACAAGTCACACTACGTTGCCCAGGGTCAGTGCTTGTGACTTTTAGTTTTGTTTGTTTATTTGCTTTA
>NW_011337739.1:0-2732 GCF_000735185.1 Notothenia coriiceps
ACCCTCCCCTCGCCCAGCCTGCCCGCCCGCACGCCCACAACCGACACCACCTTCCTCTTGCTCGCGGTGAACGCTCTGAAACACACACACATGCAGACTGTCATGGCACATCTAGCTCCAAACCCCTGCTCCAGTGTCTGTGATTTTAATATCTCCATCTGAAATAATGTGAGCAGCACCAGCCCTCTGCAGCTCAGACAGAGAGAGGGTAGGATAAAGTTTGCATTAAAGTTTGAGACATTACCCAGGTGGACTGATATTTTCCTGGCATGTAGAATCCCAGTTTATCTTTCTTTGCCCTCCATGTCTTCATGTAAGTAACTCCTGAGCCCGCCGAAGGTGTCAGACAGTGTCATCCCCTCTATCTCCCCTTTTCAACCCTGATGCTCCAATAAAAAAATAACAATTTGTGTTGAGTTGATGCTTTGGATAACTTTGAGCTCATTAGGTTGAAAAAAACAAACATTGTTCATGCTTAAAAAACGTCAACGTTCAACATAATCCAACCTTTTTACACAAGAGGCTATTCCAACTGCCAACGACTCACAGGGCTGTGTTTAAATTATGATGAGCACTTAACACTACATCAAAGCCTTACAGTATGTTATCTGGTTAAAATGAGAACTGAATATGAATTGGAATTTATCAGGTACCTTATATCTACTAATATTTGTAGTATTTACTTCCATTTTGTAAGTTGTTGCTCAGAATCTGCAGTGTTTGGTGATGTTAACGGATGATTCTGGCCTTTTTTGTATTGTTGGTCTTTGGTGACATGAAACTCTTAGTAATGCAGCGTCCTTGGAGGAGAAAACAAAGTCCAACAACAAACTTTCAAGAATGTATGAGACCAACCGTCTGGCCCATCTTTGACCTTTCCTTGAAAACAGGATAGGGATAAAAAATGATTAGCAAAATTCCCAGTGTGGTCAGTTTTAGTTTTACCTTTTTAAATAAATTGGATAAGATAATCTGGAAGGAAGATTTTGCTCGCCTCTCCACTCCAGACCTCATTGTCGCGAATTTCACCATTATTGCAGATCTCAAAAGCTACTTTGGTTTAGCACAATCTTAACACAATTGCTTGAAATGGTCAATATTCAAAACTGCCAATAAAACACCCCGGTTAATTACAATACAGTATGTGTTGTAGTAACGCTTTTGCACACCAGCTGACAGACTTTAAATCAGCATCTGATAGTTTTCACTGCAGCTGCTCAAATGTTGTGCTCCTTTGAAACATTTCACTGATTTACTTTCCTCTAGTTATTCATTTCACAAACAGTAAATGGCTTGTCCGTCCACGGCAGGATTATATTAATCTTCTATAGTAGAAGACACAGCGAGCAGTAATGCTCATTTTGCTGTGGGCTCCAACAGTGTGTGGCACTAAGCTGCTTTCCACTTGTTTTCTCACCTCAGTCTCCACCAACGAGGCCATTTTGGGAATGTGATTTTAGTTCTGCTTTCAGAGCAACTGGAGCTGTTGTGTCTCCGAACTGTGTTCCCAAATGTGTGACATATCGACTGACAAATGTATTCAGCTCCAAAAAACCTTGGTGCTTCCAGTGGATTCTCCTCGGTCTCTGCTCTGTCTGTTCACCGGTCACACTCTCAGCTCAAGGACGATCTGTGGAAGCATTTGGGAGTAAAAGAAAGAGCGTTTCCAAAAGATATGTGTGTGTGTATGCGAGTAGTTTTTATATCGATGAGCAGACCTGTGGTTGGGTATTGTTGTATCTTTCCCTTTTCGAGTGGGTGTGTGTTCGTTTCTGTTTCAACTAAACAAGCAAGTGTTTTAGTTTGTGTAAAAGTCTCCATTGTGTGTAACATGCGTATAAATGATGTTAGTCTACTACAGCTTCGTGTGTGTGTGTGTGTGTGTGTGTGTGTGTGTGTGTGTGTGTGTGTGTGTGTGTGTGTGTGTGTGTGTGTGTGTGTGTGTGTGTGTGTGTGTGTGTGTGTGTGTGTGTGAGAGACAGACCATGGCCTGAGGTCATATCTGCGTCAGGCGGCTGCTGGAGCTCAGTGCTCGAGCATGATCCCCTACGCCTTTAATTAGACACATTAACATAGACACACACGTACAGTATTCCCATACAGATACACACACACCCACACACACAATTATTCCCTCTCTCACTTCAGCGTCACCCCCTGTCTCTCTATCTCTCTCTCTCTGCCTCCCACAATAGGCCTGTTGCATGACCCGAGGCTATGCCGACCACACCACATTAAAACCTGGACTAATCAACCTCATACTCTCATGGACACTTACCCACACACAGGCCCACACACACTTAAGCTCACACACACACTCAGCTTGTTAACTCTCCAAACAGAGCATGAACTCGGAGTCACAGCGGTTATTAGATGTGGGGACTGTGGTGAGGAGTAAATTAAACCTCGAGTACGACCAAATAAAAAGCAGGACGGACTCCATCTGGGAATAAGAAAAGGATGCAGGCGTGATACAATAAGCCCCCTTAAGCTTCTTAACTTTACATCTTATAGAATATAAAATCAATGTGCCTGCCTGTGGTCAAATTGAACCAATCACCTGCAGAGTAAATATAACCATGGTGTTCAAAGTAATGAAGAGTAATGACACAAAGTGCTGCCGAGTTATAATGCATAGAAGCTGAGAGGATCTACTTTTTGTAGATTAAGATAGATAAGATGGACTTTTATTAATCCCTCGTGGGGAAATTGTTTCTCTGCATTTGACCCAT
>NW_011337740.1:0-1900 GCF_000735185.1 Notothenia coriiceps
CATGTGTCCCCTCTTCTCCATGTCTCTTCTACATCAACATGTGTCCCCTCTTCTTCATGTCTCTTCTACATCAACATGTGTCCCCTCTTCTTCATGTCTCTTCTACATCAACATGTGTCCCCTCTGTGGAAAGAGACTCTGAAAGTTTCAGGAACAAAGATTCTCTCTCTTTTTGATCCATTTATATAAAAACCTGTCTGAAAATGAACTGATCAGATTTTGGCCACTTTATGATGTCATAACGATGTTTTGTCTTGTGTAACCATTAAGCAATCAGCAACCAAGGTAACCCCCCCCCTTATCACCTGAATCTCCTCCTAGAGCACCTTTGAGTTCTTTGTAACCAAATCTCTCTCAGAGGGGCGTGGGGAGGGGCTCCTTATTTTCATCTAAAGTAACAGACAGAGAATCAGCACTTTGGAAACAGGGCTGAAACAGAGGGGATTATGGGTAATGCTGCAATGATTTGTTTGGTGTGTCAGCCAATCAGAGACAGGCTCTGTACATATCTGAGAGCTGTGATATATTGATGAGAAACAGCATAATAGGGGACCTTTAAGACAAAAGTACCCATAACTACCAACTGTTTTATTGAGTAACTGACCTCCCTGGATCGTGTTCAAATCAATAGGCACGCAATGACTCTAAATAATAATGATCACAGATTCAAACTAAAGTAACCAGCCTGTTTGGAAAATGTAAGAAGTAGAAATTACAGGTATTTGTGTTCAAAATATAAGAAGTAGAAAGTACAGGTATTTGAGTTCAAAATGTAAGAAGTCAAAGTAAAAAGTCGTCAGAAAAATAAGTAGTGGAGTAAAGTACTGATAACATTAAAATGTACTTAAGTACAGTAACGCAGTATTTGTACTCCACTACTTCCCACCTTTGGCTGCTGGGTCCTCGGGGCACCCTGCCTCGCGCTGTCTCATCCTGCATCACCCCTCTCCGTGACGTCACACCTCCTGCTCTTCTGCCCTGCACAGTCCTGGTGTAAACTGCAGCTCCTTCATCCGCCTGCACGTCTTCCTCCTTTGTGGGACTGTGCACGGATAAAGCAGAACCAAGCCCAAGATGCGTGCGCCTCATGAGACCCCCATTTGGGCCAAGTCCCTGTCTCGCGCGCCTGCGTAATTGCACTTTCTTAATTTCAGTCTGTTTGTCTGCTTCACCTGTCCAGGTTAGCAGATATACAAGAGATAAAGTGAGAATTAAAGCCCCCCGCATTGTGGCGAGATACAGTTAGATTTACTGAGGGGGGAGTGATAGAGATCCAGTGATCCTGGTGCGTCTTTAGTGCATTTCATAAAATAATGAACTCCAGATGAAGACATACAGCGAGCAGCACAGAGCCAGAGAAGTGTTTCAGAGCATTCCTTCTGCTCAGGAAACCTCTGTGTGTGCCAGACAACGCGAAAAAAGAGTGTGCGTAAAAGTTACATCCAAAAAATCTCAACCATCCGTGTGCAAGTATAATCCCAGGAGGTCATATCATGTCACACACACATCCAACACTTTGTAACAATCCTCAACTTTCAGGGGAAATCAAAGTCTTTCAGTGGCGAAAAGTGTGGACCACGTCATATCTCCAAATACTTACGCGTCCGGTAAATTAATGAATCCAATTAATCCTCCGGTTGTTTTAAATCCAACAAACTATGAGATGATCCTCCCGGCTCAGAAAGGAGAAATCCCCCGACAGAGTGTGCCCAAAGTGCTGAGTCTGCTCCGCGGCTGTGTGCCTCCGCAGGTTCTCTTTGGCAAAACTGAGGATTTTTTGGGAGACTTTTCCAAGAAAAGGCGCACACAGACCTCAGCCTCCGGACTCTTGGCGACGCTCTGCCCCGGGACTCTCTGTCGGTTCACTTTGCAACACCCATTATAAAATAGAAACACCCCC
>NW_011337741.1:0-2461 GCF_000735185.1 Notothenia coriiceps
GACTGATTTTAAATGCCATTTTCTTAATGTCTTTCATTTTTTGTAAAGCACTTTGAATTGCCTTGGGTTGAAAGGTGCTATATAAATAAACTTGCCTTGCCTTGCCTTGCCTTGCCTTTTGTTTTTCTGTGCCTTTTCATCTGTAAACTCGCTCGCTCGCTCTCTTTTCTTGATTGCCCTCTCACGGGTGAACAGTTCAATATCCCGCTTCATTGTTGGATTTCTGCCATGTCTCTACCGGTCTCTACCACTTTAGTTTGACCATCTCTGTTACTAAGTTATGGAATACTAAATAAATAAGTAATTAGATACCTTACCGTTACTGCGCTCATAAAGAATGATAAGAATAAGAATAATGCGTCTTGAACTGGTTTCATTAATTAGTGTCTTTACGTTTCACAGACTGTTAGCTTGTTGTGGTAGGCTGGTAGCCTATTTTAGAGCATATAAAAAGAAAGACTTGTGTTAGGCTATGTCTTCCTTAATGCAATAGTAATTGGGGGTGCAAGTGGAGTCTCGCAGAGGCAAAACTGTGGCGCGCACACGGTGCGTCGCAGTCTGCGTGATCTGCCTGTAGGGAGCATGGGAGGGGCGGGCCGGCCCTGCGAGTAAAGTAACGAGTAAAGTAACGAGTTACTTTATGTAGAGAGTAACGAAGTAGTGTAATGTATTACTTTTTTTTTTTAAGTAATATGTCATATGTAATATATTACTTTTTTTCTAGTAACGACCCCATCTCTGCTCCTAACTATGGTAGACAGGACGGCCCTTTGGCCGGAGGCGGTCCCTCTCGCGTCGACAGCGGCGGCTGACATAGCCCGGGCCTTCATTACAACGTGGGTAGGTTCTTACATAGGTAAGAATGTAGGAAAGATCTAAAAAATGTTACATACTGTAGAATGACCATGATTGGCACTTGGCTGCAAGGAAGCCTGTTCACAACTTTTCAGGACCGGAGGTTTTCTCAAAAGGCTTTTCTAAAAACAAAACCAGGATTAAGGAATTTCCAAACCCACAAAGTAATCCCTGGATTGACATTTCAATCTAGGTTTTGTTTTTTGTTTTTTTCTCAATCACTGAGATGCATGTTTCCTTAGAAAATGAAACATTTTAAAACCAGTGGTGGATATTTCAAAATGGATCATAAATGTGTTTTCTGCTGACACTGATATGCATGCAAGGATTTCTAAATGTGTTTTCTTAATGAAAAACCATTACCATTGCAACAGTATGTCCAACTTCAACCAAACAATGTTCTAATTGTTTGCAGTATTCATGATTTCTGTCATTTTGTGTACACATTTTTTTCTTTGTCATTTCCAGTTTGAGCACACTTGAGTGAGTTTGGCAACAGTCACAGTCAAAATATTTGAATCACAAATCAATTCACTCTGACAGTAATATGAAATGAACTTAAATAAACATTTTGAGTATACTGAACACTGTTTAAAGAGGAGGTCCTTAGCGTTTTGATATGTTAATTGTTTTATTCTCCAAACACTGGAATGGCCCACATGGAGCACACATTTGTATCTTCAACAGGGAGCATTGACCCTGTGGTTTCTCTGAAAAATGGCCGAATCCAACGAGAGTATGTTACGGTGAAAGGCACAGAGAGGAGGGTGAAGCAATTCCTGGTAATCCCCTTTGCCCGGCCCCCAGTGGGGCCCCTCCGCTTGGCTGCTCACCAGGATACAGAGCCCTGGGAGGGGGAGAGAGACGGAACACAGCAGCCGAAGATGTAAGACCGTGTGACCCGCTGAGTCATCAACAGCAACACAGCATTGGACAGACGGTTTGTTCTCTAGATCAGGGGTTCCCAAAGAGTGGGAAGCTGAGCCTCCCCTCAGAGAACATAATCACATCATTATAATTAGGGCCCGAGCACGGAGTGCTAGGACCCCAACGGTGTCCTAGCACGAAGTGCGAGGAACCTATTGTTATTGGTGGAATTCTTCTTCTTATTATAGTGCTGGCGTTTCCTGTTTTTGAGGGCTTTAGAACGCTCACAAAGTTGTATAATTTTGCACGGACGCCAGGACCCGTGAAAAATTCAACATTCTGGAGTCAATGGGTTCAAATTGTCCAAGGTGCTCGCTAGCGCCACCTATGAAAAACCCATTTCGGAATAAATTTACAAAGTCGCACCGTAACTCCGAATGACCTGAAATTTTGCACACATATCCGGGTGGACCTGTTCTACAAATAATCCTCTTGGACCCCTAAGCTCCGCCTACTTTTATTTTTTTCTAATTAGCATAATGTTCAAAACAGTGAAATATTCACTTAATTTAATAATAATAATAATAATACATGGGACTTTTATAGCGCTTTTCATGAAACTCAAAGACGCTTTGACAGAGAATTAAGAAAACACAACAAAAAAGACAAAGAAATAACAAAAAGAGATAAACAAAACAAGAAAAATATAACGGGGGAAGGTAGGGTAGGTCGAGTGGTT
>NW_011337742.1:0-5388 GCF_000735185.1 Notothenia coriiceps
GGACAACAGCCTGTGGAGCGTCGAAGACCCGCTCAACGCTGCTTGCAGCTTTAATTATCTTTGATTTTAAATGAGTGTTTTTAAATGGCATTTTACAATATGTTTCTGCGGCACTATTTCTTAATGCTCTTAATAACTTTCATTTTTGTTAAACTTTTTGAATTGCCTTCTGTTGAAAGGTGCTATATAAATATAAACTTACCTTGCCTTAGAACGTTTACTGTAAAACAACAATAGTGCAGCTGTATAACTTTTATTATTACACAGTTGAATACTCGATTCTGATTGGTCAATTTGGAAATTTCAGAGGTTAAGTAAAGTTGTTATTTTTTCTTTTTCAATAATGACTGCCTCGCTGCACATTATCCCGCTTATTACAGGACCACCTTCTGAATAAAAAATAGTAATTCAAAATGATTTTATTGTATTAAAAATTATCGTATTACTTCCACTTCCATAGAATACTCAGTTCAACGGCATACTAACGTCTGGAAGGAACTGTAAACAGACTTTGGCAGTTACAGTAAATCTTGATCCGTGCTGCCGCCATTTGAGATTACATTGCTGTTGTCGCAGTTCCAGCGGTTGGCACGCCGCTTGGTGTTGGGGCTTTGGGGGGGTTTCCTGTGAACCAGTTGCACAATTGCATGGCTTATATTGTTATTCCTATCAACTGATACAGTGCAAAATAACTCACATCTGAGGGCCTTTACATTTTACACAATGTGAAGGAATTCATATGGATCTGAATTTTGTCAAGTTGAAGATGCAACATTTGTTTTATTCAACACAGTCTGTTACATTTCACAGTCTCAACTTGTAGCCCAAAAAATCTGGAGTGGTGTTGTTTATCCTTTTATGAAACAGGTTTATATAGCGTTGCATATTTTCCTTATTGTGCTGCTCTGTTTGTATTGGTCCAATAAAATGTAAACTCTCTCTCTTCTCTGTCTCCTTCTCCCCTCCCTGTTCAGACGCAGTTGGTGTTTTTGTGAAACATGTGGTTCCTGGTAGTGCTGCAGATCAAAGCGGAAACATCCAAGTCCACGACCGCCTGCTCGCTGTAAGAGAAACATTTCATCCAAAATATTATTATTAAATCGGTCAAACTTTTTAATCTGGACAAGATGTTCTCTGTCCATCTCATTTAACATGTAACAAATTCAGAGAGATTACAGATCAACCTGATCTGGCATATGTTATCACTCCTTTCCCTGTCTCTGTCTCTACTTGTCTTTCTCTCTGTCCTTTTGTGTGTCGCAACAGTTGAATGGCGTCAGTCTCCAAGGTATGAACAATCAGGAAGTTCTGGAGGTGATGAAGAAGACGGGTCAAACTGTGCTGCTCAGTGTGGTCAGGAAGAAACCCAGAACCCTGGAGAGATCCCTGCATAAAGGTAGATGGAAGGACAAATAGATGCAAACAGACAGCCACTGAGGGCCCCAATAGAGTTGTTTTTTTTCACGACATATTGATATGTCAAGGCAAGTCAAAAGCATTGCAGTTGAACAAAGGCTGGAGAGAGGCCTCTTGAGACAGAGATATGGTAAATGTGGGTAGTTTCACCTGTGCTTTTTCCCCTGCCATAACAAGTTAAAATGTCTGGCAAAAAAGGGCATTTTACTTCTTCATTTTCTTCAGCCAAACTGTAACATGGAGGGATGACTGTAATAGCAGCAAATTGCTCTGTTTTTAAGAGCATGTCCCATAATGCAACACATACTGTAGGAAATAAATCAGACAATTAAGTATTTCAATTCTGAGTTTATCTTTATTATGAGAGTAATACAATTCAGAATTGCTCAAGTAATTAAAAGTATATTAATTGTTAAAATGTTAAAATGGAGAAGAGAAAAGAAAATGGACAAAATAGGAAAATATTTTATAAAAAAGCTATCATGTGGCGATTTGAGATATTTTTCTTTTGAAATACTTTTTTCAGTTGTGTACACTTACAATGGATCTTTAATAGTGAACATCGGGCTCAAATGGAACAAGGGCTCTGTGGATTTTATTTCCCACTGAATCAGTAATCTGCTCCTGTGAGAGAAGTTAATTTTGAGCTTTTCTTCCTATTACCTGTCTGAAGTCTTTGTCCTGTCAAACAGATTAAGATGAAAAATGTGTTTACAACTAGGTGTAATTTTCCCAAAGTCTCTGCAGAAAGCTAGTGATTCCTCCTCTAGCATCCACAAAGATTAATTTGCCCCGTTCAGGGCAATGTTTTTGTTCTGCTCTGGTCAGCCTCCAGGCCAGAGAGGAACAAGTGATTTTTAGAAACAGAAGAGCAATTTAGAGCTCTTATCTCCTTCAGACCTATTTTTTAATTTAATTACTAAAAAAAACTGAGAACTCAGAGAAGCTGAGTTTTCAAATTCTTATATTTTGGTCATTGCCATAGCTCCTATAATCTACAAAGAGTAATGATTAGTTCAATTTGTATTAACTTGACAAGAAAATAAACTTCAATGTTATAAATCACCAACAGTATAATGTTTAGTCTGGTGGTCAATTGTCAGAGCAACTTGTTCCCTTACTGTGTTTACATGCTGTGAAGTGGTCCCCAGCAGGGACGTCAGAGATACTGCTCCAGCTCCTACAATGGTTTGGCTTGTTTGTACCAAATGTACCTGCATGTTTCTTGCTGTTCTGAGTGTAGTTCTGGTTAATGGAAAAATCTCTGGATAAAGCGTGAAATGTAATGTAAAATAAGATAAAAACGTAATTTTGCTCCAGGGAAATTTGTGTGCACTGATGCTGTACAAAGTAGAACACGGTGGAAAAACAGTGTTTCGCCAAGGCCAATGGGGCATTGAGGTGCTCCTTAGATGGTCCTATTTTCCAACGTGGAAACTTGAATCTGGTGTGTTCATGGCATTCATGTTTAAATGTGGAAACAACACAATGTTGTAGTCAAGACCACCTTATCCGAGATCAGGGGGGGGGGGGAGTGCTGAGGCGCATAGTGCGTAAAAGTGGCCAAAGCTCTGCTGACTCAATAACTGCAGATTTACAGCTCTGGCACTAATATCAGAACAAAACTGTGGGAGCTTCATGGGTTTTCATGTCCATGCAGCTGCATCAAGCCTTACATCAACAAGCACAATGCCAAGTGTCAGATGGAGGGATGTAAAGCACGCACTCTGGAGCAGTGGAAACGTGGAAGCGACCAATTAGCTTCTCCATCTGGCAGTCTGATGGACAAAACAAAAGGGAGACGCAAATCGGCTTAGAATGGCCATTTTAGCCATAGTCAATTCCCTCATTGTACGTCACCCTGTCATGCCCAATCTCCGCCAGTCTGTGAAGAATTTCCTCCGGCACGAAACTCAGAGGACGGAAAGGAAGGATCCTCCTGACACAGGCAGGCTCCACACAACGACACACTACACCGCAGACTTTACAAAGCGCTGTACTACTGCTGAATGTCCTCGTTATCGGCTTACAAAACCCAACCGCTCTCTCCAACTCACACTTTTTATTCAGGTTTGAAATCTGCCCGTTTCATGTTGTAGAATGATGATTGGAGGCGTAACTGGTTGGAATGACTGAATGGAGTGACTGGGACAGATTGGCGTGTGGAGGTGCTTCAGACGAGCAGAAGAGCGTTACAAAGTGAGATAGACTGTGTGAATATTATTCTAGTGTGTGCGTGCTTGTGTGTCTGCATGTACACTATATAGACGAAAGTATTAGGCCACCTACACGTTACACATACAGGAGCTTTTATGACATCCCATTCCAAACTCTTAGGCATTAACATGAAGTTGGTCCCCCTTTGCAGCTATAACAGCTTCCAATCTTCTGGGAAGGCTTTCTACAATATTTTGGAGTCTGTCTGGGGGAATGTTTGCCCTAACATCCAGAAGTGCATTTGTGAGGTCAGACACTGATGTTGAACGAGAGGCTGGCTATCCATTCTAGTTCATCCCAAAGGTGTTCATTGGGGTTGAGGTCAGGGCTCTGTGCGGGCCAGTCAAGTTCTTTCACACCAAACTCATCCAACCATGCCTTTATGGACCTTGCTTTGTGGGGCACAGTCATGCTGGAAAAGAAAAGGGCCTTCTTCGCCAAACTGTTTCCACAAAGTTGGAAGCATAGAATTGTCCTAAATGATTTGGTAAGATGAAGCATTAAGATTCCCCTTCACTGGAACTAAGGGGTCTAGGCGCCTTTGTTTTTGGACTCTATGAACTGGAAGACAAAATTAAAAGACACCTGTCCACAGAATCACCAAATCAGATTCCAACCTCTCCACCATGGGCAAGACCAAAGAGCTGTCTAAGGACCTCAGCGACAAGATTGTAGACCTGCACAAGGCTGGGACTGGCTACAAGACCATCAGAGAGCAGCTTGGTGAGAAGGAGACAACTGTTGGTGTGATTATTCAGAAATATAAAAAAGAGAAATGGGTATCAATCAACAATCAATCGCCGTCGGTCTGGGGCTCTGTAACGGAGGTGATCTCTGGGGCCATAGATCTCGGTCTCCGTAACATATTATATAGCTTCACTATTGGCAAAGTATATTCATTTGCTCCACGGTAAAACATTGCACAGGAAGCATTATATAAAAGAGGACAAGAGCTTGTGTGGCGTTCAAACCCGTTTATAGGATGGTTGACGTCAGTATGAGAACACATTAATCCTTAATTTATTAGCATTAGCTTGCTCCGTGCTAGCGCCACTTCACGGGATCATGCCGCCGCTCTACTCCCTGTCGGATCTCCACTCCTTTAATAACCGCCTGCCTCCGGACTGCATGGACATCCTCGCAGATAATGAGATACTCCGAAAACGCTGTCCTCCACACAGAGGCTCTGGCCGTACGTTTTTATTTCATTCCACGTCTCCACACTCCGTCCCGTCCATTCGGTCCTGTCACACGCCCACACTACGCCATCACAACAAAAAACACGTGAATCTGACCAATCTCCTTCCACTCCCCCGGTCCACACAACCCCCCCCAATGCAACGTCACCTCAGAGCAGCCCTACTCAACACACGCTCCATCCACAATAAAAGCCACATTCTGAATGAATTCATTAAAGACAATAACCTGGACTTTCTGTATCTGACCGAAACATGGCAAAAGCCCCTGGACAATTTTTCTTTAAATCAAATCACCCCAGCAGGATTCACATACATTGACAAACCTCGCCCACAAGGGCGGGGTGGTGGTATAGCTGCTATTATCAGAAAGGAAATAAAAGCTACCATAATCCCCATCCCTGATGCTTCTTCATTTGAACACCTGATCTTTAAACTCTCTGGTCCCACTCCCCTGGTCACAGCCATCATCTACCGCCCCCCGAAGCCAAACCCCTCCTTTCTCTCCGACCTCTCTGACATTCTCACTCAGCTTTCTGCCATATCCCCATCTGTTCTC
>NW_011337743.1:0-2432 GCF_000735185.1 Notothenia coriiceps
CATTATTAAAGATTTATTTTTATTTGAACCTCCTTTCCTTTCTCTTTCTCGATCCTCCTTAGCAACAGTCATTACAGTCTTTGACAGCGGTCTGTCTGTACTACTGGATTAACAACGTGTCACATGTTCTGAATTGACCAATCAGAACTTTATTTAGCCTCCATATTGTTTATGGTTGAATGTGGGCTGCGAACAATTTTTAGATTCTTAAGTGGGCCTTGAGATGAAAAAGGTTAGGAACCGCTGAGGAACAGGAAGTGATACCTTTGATTTTAGAGTCGCTCTTCTGTCTCCACTGAGGCAGCAAGGCGCTGATGTGACGATGGCCTCGATCCCAAAAGTGCTGGACGGCCAGAGCGATCCCTCGACAGGAGAAGAAGTGACCCAACCCGTGACTGGAAACACAATATGTAGAGTTAAACAGAGCTAGACTTCTAGGAAGTTAAATGGTTCAGATCAATTATTTCCTACCTCATCGCCACATTGCTCCCGTCGATGACGATCGTCCTCACGTTTGGGTCACCAGGTTGGTCTTTTAGCTTCAGATCGAAGGGCATCTGAAGGCCTTCCAGGAAACGCTGCTCCCCCGTCACCACGACGGAGGAAGCGGCCATGAAGCCTTGCTTTTCCCTCGCTTTGGCGGGAGGCAAATCATAGATTGTGAAGATGGGTTTTTGAGGTTTTAAGGGTTTGAAGGAATTGGGCTTTGAGTTGAGGACAGGTTCTTGGGCTGGATGCTTTTGTCTCGACGTTGATGGATTCTGCCATAAGTTGTTTCGACCATGTTGTATGTTGGATTGGTTAAAGGTGGGTGGACGATCAAAAGATGGAGGATATGTGGGCATGGGTGGCCCTTTGACTTCAGGAATGCAGACTTGATACGGCGAGTTTATGTGTTTATAGAATATGAACTCGGCTTCAGGTGATTTCGGCACTTCTCCCCATCCTTTATCATCAGATTTTCTTTTACCTGCAGGCATAAAAAGCTCCATTTCCTTTGCTTTGTCCTCAGATGGTGGCACTTTTGGTTCTTCTTTCTCTATCACCACATCGTCCATCTCTCTTGGTACTTTACCAAAGGCAACCAACTCTTTGCTCTCCTCTCTCTGCAGCTCCAGGATCAGCTGGTGAGTGGATCCATCCGGCAACATGTTGTAGAGTTTGGTCACTTTCTGCTCCATGTACCCACAGCTGGCTGCCGCTTTCTTCACCACCCCTAGAACAAAGTCTTCCTTGTGCCCTATCTCCTTGGGTTGATCTCTTCCCGTTGCTCCAGCTTCCATGAACTCGGAACTACTCATCAACACATCTCCTCCCGATACTTCCATTTCTTCTTCTTCTTCTTCTCTGTGCTCTGTCTCGCAAGGTCGGTTCCTCTCGCTTCGGTTCGACTCATCGCCGTCTTGAGTTTTCTTCCCCTCCTCACGGTCACTGCGATTCTGCTCCTGTTGAACAACGTCTAGTATCTGCGACGCCTCTTTAAGTCCCGTTCGGGCAAGGACTCTCTTAACTATCTCCTCTGTGTACCCCATAGCTGTGAAGAACTTTAAAAGAAGCAAGAACTCTTTGTTTCCCACTGACAACAGCACTTCTTGTTCTTCATCTTCCCCTCGTACGTCTATCACCTCTGTACTTATTGATGCTGCTTCGCTTTGTCTGACAACCTCTTGTAGAGAAAGCAGAAGTCTTTCGTCAGCACCCTCTGCCAATCCTCGGGACCCTGAAGACAACAACTGGAATGAGGAAGCGGCATAGTCTTTACCAGAAGCTGAAGTCATCCCTTCAACCCAACGATCAGGAGACTCTGGGAGTGTGTACGTAACGGACGAAGGTTTGTCCCATCTAACCCCCGAATCCTCGAGAGATCTAGCCCCAGCGTTTCCATCTGTAAGATCTGGACTAGGGTTTGATCCAAGCCCCGATCCTATTACCAACTCCAGCAGGATCTCCTTCACTAACGCCGGGAGAACCAGAAGATCCAGGATGTGTTTGTCCTCCCAATTCTCCACCAGGCTTTTGAAAGCCCGCCGTGAATCCAGAGTCTCGCCCATGCCTCTGTCTGTAGTCTCTGAGCGTCTGGAATGTGTGCCTTCGTACCGCTCCACCATATCTGTAATGAGGGAGTAGGCTCGAACAACCGGCTCTGCAAGACCGGAGATAAGCAGGAATCCGGTAGAGCCAACCTGGTTTAGATTAAAGAAAAACAGAATGAGTTTTGAGGTAGGTAGGTAGGTAGGTAGGTAGGTAGGTAGGTAGGTAGGTAGGTAGGTAGGTAGGTAGGTAGGTAGGTAGGTAGGTAGGTAGGTAAGTAGGTAGGTAGGTAGGTAGGTAGGTAGGTAGGTAGGTAGGTAGGTAGGTAGGTAGGTAGGTAGGTAGGTAGGTAGGTAGGTAGGTAGGTAGGTAGGTAGGCAGGCAGGCAGGGTACGTAGGTA
>NW_011337744.1:0-4879 GCF_000735185.1 Notothenia coriiceps
TTTAGCTAAAAGCAGCTACCATTCAGCTAATAACATATTCAGCTTTTTCTGCATTTTCAGCTAAATTCAGCTATAAATGTTCACAGTTTACAGCATTCGGACGCATTTTGTGCAGGAAATGCATTTTCTAGTTTTATATACACTGAATAAAAATATAAATGCAACACTTTCGTTTTTGCTCCCATTTTTCATGAGATGAACTCAAAGATCTAAAACATTTTCTACATACACAAAATAACCATTTCTCTCAAATATTGTTCACAAATCTGAAAAAATCTGTGATATGAGCACTTCTCCTTTGCCGAGATAATCCATCCCACCTCACAGGTGTGGCATATCAAGATGCTGATTAGACAGCATGATTATTGCACAGGTGTGCCTTAGGCTGGCCACAATAAAAGGCCACTCTGAAACGTGCAGTTTTGCTTTATTGGGGGGGTCTGGGGGGGTCCGAAAACCCTAGGGTTAAACCCTAACCCTAACATGTCACCCATCTCCTTCGCATAGAGTTGATCAGGTTGTTGATTGTGGCCTGTGGAATGTTGGTCCATTCCTCTTCAATGGCTGTGCGAAGTTGCTGGATATTGGCAGGAACTGGAACACGCTGTCGTATACGCCGATCCAGAGCATCCCAAATATGCTCAATGGGTGACATGGCTTTAAACAAATGTTGTGTACAATATAATAAACCATGTTTTAATCAAAAAGAATCATATTTTTAATGATAAAGACAATACTCGCAGAAGGATTTGCTGTGTTCAAACTGACCCTGCTGTGCGATTGGTCCTCTGCTCTCACCTGTTGTGCCCACACAGGATGGGCTGCAGTCCGGCCCACAGCTGCACAAAGGCTGAAAACTGAGAGTGAGGGTTCTCTGCTTCCTCCTTTCCTTTCCTTCCTCCTGTTCCTCCACCTTCCTCTGCGCCTCCACCCCCCTCTTCTCCAGGGATGTCAGTTGTGTTTGGGCCCCATGTGGTAGCGTTAAGGGGCCAAGTCATGTTTGTGGGGGAGGCTGGAGTTCGACCAGCGCAGGCTCCTTTGGGCAGCAGGCGGGCCAGGCCAGAGAGCAGGTCCACGTCCTTCAGAAGCCTCTCCATATCAGCCAGGTCCTTCAGCAAGGCCCTGAGGTCGGCCTGAGAGAGGGGGGCCACAGAGCGGGGCCGCTCCAGCTGGAGCTGGGGGGCGAGAGGGGAAGACAGGAAGAAATGATGGAGGGATGGAGCTGGGTAGCAAATATAACATGGTACAAACTGGCTGCTGTTAGTGAGGCTAACTGTCTACTTTAAAGATAACAATAATATTGTACATGTTGTTAAAAAACAAAAGTTCTTGACATCTTTCCATTTCAAGCCTCTTCAAGTTGCACACAAAATGCTGTCAGAGAGTTTATCTTATAAATCAAGACAGAGGCACAGCAAAACCATTGACAACCTGGTCTCTATTTTTCCATGTTTTTGTGTTTTTTGGAAGAGTATTGAGGCTGAGTGCTGCTCGACAGGCTGCCATCAATGTCCACCACTAAAATAATTTGTTTGTTGTTGTTAAAGAGAAACATTTTATTTCTCTGCAGTCAAAGCCTTTCAATGACAAAGCACTATTAGTGACCGTACATTGACAATGAGAGATTAGTTGGCAGATGTTCAGCAGTCCCTCTGTACCTTCTCTCTGACCCGCTGGGTGTTGATTTGCTCTCTCAGCTCCAGGCTCAGCAGTCTGAAGCGCTCTGCTCTTTGACCCTCCCCCCCGCCGCACACTGCTCCGAGGTAGGCCTGCAGGAACGGTCGCTGCTTCTCTGGCACCATCAGGATGGTACTGAGCTCACTAGCCCCGCCCTCCCCACAGGTGAGGACCTCCAACATGGCCCCAGTCAGAAGGGCCCCCTGTGGAAGACATAATTAGTTTATTTGACTTCAGCATCTACTATGCATGCTATTACTCAAAATAATTACCCATGATTAATCATAATATATCAAACGTTTGAAATACTAGTATTTACTTGTATAATGCGAGAAAATTAATAAATACATGTGTGTCGTAATAAAGAAATGCATTTCAAACTGCTAAGAGAAATCAGAGCGTTAGGATGATTTATGAATTATTGGCTTGAAGTCAGACCATTTTCCAACAGTTAGCTAAAGCATGGCCAAAGCTGCTGCTGTGATTCCCCCCTGTATAATGGGCTCTACACAGGACTTATGTTTGTAGTATTCACGCAGCAGCTCAATGCTTCCTACAGTGGAGACACTGTATGCTGTCTCCCTCTGCAACTTCAGGAAGCTGGAGCAAGGTTCAGTAAAATTCCGTTGTTTTCACCCCAGCTAAAGAGCGAGTGCAGATCATGAGTCATGGATCAGTCGTGCCGTTACAGTGAGGTAGTGAAGGTTCTTACTGATGTCCGAGGGCAGTGTAACACATGTGACTCTGCCAGTTTCTCCACCCTATCTTTTACACTGCCATGCGATTCATGGTGAACATCAGCTATTAATTAATTAATTAAGTCATTCTAGGTATATCTTTTTTAGGCAATCAGTCTTCCAGATTAATTTGCATTTAAAAACTGTTTTCCTCACTTAACCAGAGAAGTGCACAACCTGACAGTCCATTTCTTAGAGTTGCTGTCTTTTTCATGAGCATGAGATCTTATGTCGGGCAGAAGATTAAATGCCTTTCCTGTTTTTATGTAGGACTAGTTTGTTTTGAGAAATTACTCGATGATCTGAGGTCATGGGGAGTATTCTTTTGTATCGTAGGGTATGTCAAAAGGGAAAAGCAGAAGGAAAGCTGAAGCCTTATAGAGATAGGCTGGGCCCAACATTGGTCTAAATGTGTGTCTTAGTATTGCAGAGTTCACACACAAAGTGACATAAATAGTTTTTGTTGAGGCATTTAAGAAAGTTCAAACCCTACTTTTACTCCTCTACAATGCACTAAAATGGTCCAACATGTGTGGGGAAAGGACAGGAAATTATAATCCGACGAGCAGTTAATCTGAAGTATACTAAAGCTGTTTTTGCGACTGTACATTTTTGTTTAATTGCTGGATAACAATTCAATTACAGTATATAATTAATATAGCATGCTGTCTTAGGCCTACTGATGCAGTCCCAGCTCAAGACCGTGTCTCTGAAACATACAGGATGACAAATTCTTGTCCATATGTATTGCTCTTTGATATGTAATAAATTCGTCTACAGATTTCTTTTTGCAGATATGTGAAATGACTTAAATACGTTATGGAGGCAGAGTGAAGGATTTAAATTGTCTACATTTGAATAAGGGAACGCTTAGGGGATTATCATCTCTTCTTAAACTATTTAGACTCACTGAGTCTGCATCAGACTGTTAGCTATCTCGACCAGATAGGACTCTCTGCTGATTCAGAAACCTCAGTAAATTCTATTTTGGTTTCTAGACCTCTCTGTTTCATTGATTCTACTTTGTATAACTGTAACAGCTAAAATACCTGTTTTTCAGGCAGAAAACTCATTTTTTCAGAAATCTTAAAAACTTAAACATTTGCTTCTTCGGGTTCACTTTGAATAAACAACTGTACAAATACTAAGTGCTTTACTAGGGGTAATTGTAGTAGGGTTATCTTAAAACCTCTGTAACAATGGTTTAGTCTGACATCGGTCTGTAAAAGGTGCATTACAATAGGCCTGAAGGCTCAGTTGATTGTGTGAAGTGAGACAGTTTCAGCTGGTGCCCATCAGCTGCAGAGAGTTAACTGATTAAAGGGGCGTAGGCCCACAACTGTGACAACTCAGCAATCAGGACTAGTGTCCATTTTAGGTAGCACTTTTCTGGAGCGTCAAACAGACGAAGGCTGACAAAGACAATAGAGTCCTGTTGGAGTCACGAGGGAGGCAAAGAGGAGGTAAATCCTACTTTAAATGAGCTAAGTATCTCTGGTGTTTTCATCCACTCTTGCTAAAAACATGTGTAAATTCTCCTTTCCTGGTCATGTGTCTTCTCGCAATTATTACTGGCCCCGTGCATCTCGTAATAGTTGTAACCAGCCTGCTCTTGTCTATCCCAGATGCTCCACTGAGATCCAACATCTAGTTTCAGGGGGCCTGTGGAACTGCCAGTCAGCTGTTCTTAAGGCTGACTTCATCTCTGGCTACGCTTCCCTGCAGTCTCTGGATTTCCTTGCTCTCACTGAGACCTGGATTACTCCATCCAACACATCCACTCCAGCATCTCTCTCCACAGCATATTCCTTCACCCACACACCCAGACCTACTGGCAGAGGAGGTGGCACTGGTCTCCTGCTCTCTCCCAAATGGAGCTTTTCCCTCTTCAAGCTACCTAACTTCACTCCTTCCACCTTTGAATTCCATGCCGTCACAATAACCCATCCTATACAATTAAACATTTTTGTTCTCTACCGTCCACCAGGCGCCTTGGGGGACTTCTTGGAGGAATTAGATAATCTCCTCTCACACATCCCTGAAACTGGCCCTCCCGCTGTACTTCTCTGAGACTTCAACCTCCAGACAGGGAAGATAGCTGAACTAACATGTCTTTTAACCGCCTCTGCTTTCTCACTGTCTCCATCCCCACCAACTCATAAAGCTGGCAATGTCCTTGATCTCATATTCTCAAGGAACTGCACTACGTCTAACCTCTCTGTAAACCCGCTCCACACATCCGATCACTTCTTCATTTCATTCTCTCTACCCCTTTCCAAACATAACAAACTAATCCCTTCTAATTCTGCACCTGTCCGCCGTAACCTTCGTTCCCCTCTCCCCCTCTACCTTTGCCTCATCGGTGCTCTCAGCCTCCCTTCCTCTGACTCGTTCCAACTCCTGACTCCAACTCTGCTGCAGAAACTCTCCTCTCTACTCTCTCATCCTCTCTCTGAGACTGCCAA
>NW_011337745.1:0-3050 GCF_000735185.1 Notothenia coriiceps
GGGCTTTATGTCTGTTTTGATCTCGATTACACGGCAACTAGTTATACCACACACGGCAGTGTTATGGATGATCATTAAAGCAGTTTGTGCAGCGTACTTTGACAGCATTAAAAACATTTATCTTGACCTATTCTTTAAAAAGTCGTGTGTGTGTGTGTGTGTGTGTGTGTGTGTGTGTGTGTGTGTGTGTGTGTGTGTGTGTGTGTGTGTGTGTGTGTGTGTGTGTGTGTGTGTGTGTGTGTGTGTGTGTGTGTCTACTCACAATAGCTGCAGAGAAAAAAGTCCCTCAAACAGTGCTTTGGAAATCTCAGTGATCTTGTTCCCGTATAACACCCTGTGGAGCACAAACACTGCATTAATAAGTTATGAATAAGAACACACATACTCTGCAGTAATAATGTTAATATCAACACCCGGCATACACTGAAAAACAGTTTTTGCACTACTTTCTGTTACCAGCAGATATTTAAGTACCTTTTATCCAACATTACATTCATATTTTGTTAGTGCTTAAAAAATGCGGCTCCTGTAAATATTTGACAGTGTAGCAGTGAATGCCGCATTAATGTCAAATTCTCGCAGGCTATAATTGCAAACAGCCTGTGGGAATAAAGGCTGTAATTCAGATGTGAAGAATGTCTTATTACAATACTTCCTCACATGAAATGCCTAAATCTGCAGCAAATTGCCACTTGTTACATTCTTATTCAAATCTGATATTAACAATAATGAAAATGTTCTGGTTTCACCAAAAATGTTTAAAGATTTTCAAGATAAAAAAAACAAATGCAGGCTATTTATCTGTTGTTACTGCCTATGTAAACATCTTTGATAAAGGCTTTAACACAGTTGAACAGTTTATTCATTTCTGCCAACATGACGTGAATGCAGTACAAAACTTTAAGGAGTGGGTCTTTGGCTTTTTAGCTTTGAGCTGACATGATAAGACCTTTAAAACCTTCCTTTTTTTCTCATTTGTCTTCCAAATGCCAACCCGTAAAAACTCTATGCCTTTGCGCCAACACCTGATAGACGTTATGTTAACAACACTGACATAAAGTATAACTAGTTCTGAACAGTTTTCATCAAAATGTCACAATAAAAAAACTCCCCCATAAATCTGGCTCCAGTGTGAGTAATGCACGTTGTTATCAGAGAAAAGCTTTTTATAAATACATCAGATTACATACACAAACAGGTCAAGGCTGAGACTGCCACTGCCTTGCCCAACAAATACCTTGGACGCATTCACACACACACACACACACACACACACACACACACACACACACACACACACACACACACACACACACACACACACACACACACACACGACAAGGGATGACAGGAGATTAATGTGTCTTGCGTCTCGGCCATGCTGTAGGGTTTTGCAGGGCCGTTCCATGGTGCTTGACGGAACCATGTTCCACTTTAGGAACCTTGCAGCCACATGGTTAGATCAAGCACAAAGGAACAACCTGCTGACTGACTGCTCCTCCGCTGGATCACGGGGGCGGGAAGGACAGAGGGAGCAAGGGAGACGGAGAGGACGAGGTTAAGTAGAGAAAGAGGAAGAGGAGAGTGTTGGAGGAGGATAATTAGAGGAGAGGAGGAGAAGAAGAGGTAAGAAAGGAAGGGAAGAGGAGAGTGGTGAGAAAATGGAGAGGAGAAGAGGGAAAAGGACATGCAAAGAGAAGGTAAGTTTACATTAAGGATATGAAGAGGAAACCATAAGGGGGCGACGGCTGAGGAGCAGGCTTGAGGAAATGAATCCCTTATATTGAAGTTAGAAGGGGAGCAACAATAAGGAGGAGGAAGAGATCAGACAGGGTGGAACGTAGATTCAAGAAAAAGCAAGGGAACTGGACAGCAATATTTAAAGACATCTAAACTGTCAGACATCACACAGGGGAGCAGGAACCGAGCAGCAGCTAGAGGGGAGTGGGAGGAGAGTTACAGCAGCATTGAAGAATGTACAGAAGTACTGACTTCTAGGAACACACACATACATGTTTATCATCAAACATGGACACACACACACACACATCGTCACACACACAAATGAAGATAATACATATATGAACCATTGAGTAATAAAATGGGTCTAGGTCTTGGGAATTGTGTTGTTTGTAAACAGGTAAAGGAGTCACATAGGGGTCAAAGGACACTTTGGGTGGTAGAGGTCAAAGGTCAGTGGCTGGAACAGGGGACAGGAGACGAGGGACTCGGAGATGACGCAATTTTGCGTGTGTTTGTGTGTGTGTTACTTACAGCCGACATGTTGATGTACTCCTGAGTGTGTGAGAGAGGCAGTAGGAGAAAGAAGAAGATTTAACTCGTTTATTTGAACAGGAGGCGGAAAAAGGGGATGAAACCGAGAAAACAATTCTGTGCTTTTTTCGTGTTTAGTCCTCAGGCAGTGTTTCATTTAAAGGGGTAATGACTCGTGAATAGTGAGAATCGTGCTGTAATAACATGACTTTTGGTGGGTGCCTTCATCCAACACACATCCTGGGCTCCTTAGCTTGAAGCACAACTGATTCAAACAACTGATTGGTTTGGGGAGGATACGAAAAGCACACATAAATGTGCCATGCCTATAAACAATAACATTTAGCCAGCTTTAAAGAATTCGAAACGCAAAGCACATTTCTTTTTTGTGTATTTTTTTAACAGGGAGGAAACTGGAATGAAATAATTGTGTTTATACCAATAATGTAGGATTAAGGTAGGATCCAAAATAATATCCCTTGTAATAGAGGACATGATGCAATTGGGCTAGGGGATTGAAGATGAGCTGATATAAGGCGCGATACCCGGTTGTTTCACAGAATAAAACATGTTTGCAACTGCAATGTCTTAAATTATTCAGCTTTGTAGTATTTGGGCTTTGAAACCTATGCCCCCACCTATGTGAGTTAATGAATGTAGCGAGTGCACACACACACACGCACGCACGCACGCACGCACGCACGCACGCACGCACGCACGCACGCACGCACACCCCCTCTGTGTGCTGCTGTGGTAATGACCGCCTTTAGCCCTGC